>NW_028234444.1:188116-190616 GCF_977035675.1 Penaeus japonicus | reverse complement strand
CTGAATATTTAAACGACCAGGGGATAGTATAACATAACAGGATTTATTTTATTTAGGAAAGGCTCTATAATTTATTTCTTCGGTATCATTCAAAATTTAATTTAATTCTTTTTTACCACCCTGGCTAACTGCACAAGCCTGAGCAAGCTTTAATACATTGACGTAGGGTTATGACGTTGTTGCTAACATAATATTACAGATTAAGGTAATAACATGATTATATTCTCTAGTATATCAACTGTGAAAAGACACTATATAAATGGTTGTTATAGGATACTACATACCGAATTTCGAATATAGCATATGTACATCTAGTACAGCTGATGTTATGAAATAATTACATAACTGCATATCTCATGCTAGGTGGTCTGAAAGGCTATATCATATGGCACTCTGAGATACAATGTTCAAGTGTTCGTCTACATTCTTCTCTATATTGCATTCTGAACTAGCTTATCAATGCATTCTGTATCGCAGTCTGATTCTTGCAATCGCAATATCACATTGTCTTGTTCTCGTCTTATATAAACCATAATTGAATCTCTTCTGCGAAAACTGGTCAAAATGTTTTATGCTACAGATTTCAGGTCTTTGAAAATTTGTCAGCTTTATCAAGTCCTCCCTATTGGAAATTCTTATTATGTGTGAGATCCTAGCAAGAGGTATGCCAGAGTCTATATCCATCACATGCTGCCCTCGCTAGGCGATCAGCATGATCATGTTTAGCGATTCCAACATGCGCTGGTATCCACACAAAACGTATAACCTGGCCCCGTTCCTTGGCGCGATGTACAATTATTCTTATATCATTTACGATATTTCCAGCACCGTTATCAAGAGTGTTCAGAGCTTGGAGAGCACTCTGCGAGTCGCAGAAAATTACTCCTGAGCCTTGAGTTAACAGAAAGTCTGTGGCTAAGAGTATTCCTGCCAACTCAGTTTGCGTAGTGCTCGCCCAGTCATGAACCCTCCTACAATCTTGGTGCTGCAAAATATTGTTTTTATGTACAACATAAGCACATCGTGCTCTGCTTCCAGATAGTAAGGATCCATCAGTATAGCACCAATAGTCATCATTCAGAGTTTCAAAATGCACACTAATGATTGAAACTGTTTCTTTTTTTTTTCTCTCTTTTTTTTTTTTTTTTTTTTTGGGGGGGGGGGGGGGAGGGCATTACCATGAAATACGTTCACTATCGACATTTTCCACATTGGAGTAGAACGTCCATATGGGGACCTACCCGAGGACATATTTAATTGGTGTATGGATTTGTATGTCACTTGCAACCATAAATTTGAGTATGACTCGGTAATGTTATGCAAGGTTGGATTCTCTATCTTACGTTTAAGTTACTTTTGGAACTCTGTAATATAGAGGGGTTCTTTAATTGTTTTGACACCAACTATAGTATTGATGTATGATATTCTTTCGCAAATAGATGGCAAATTAAGTTCCGTTCTCATGTTCACAATCCTCGTTGTTTTGGGGGCACCAAGAATGATCCTCAGGGCTGCATTCTATACAATTTCTAGACATGTTAACTCTGATTCCCTAAGTAATGTAAGGTGTAGGACATGGTAATCTACGACTGAACTTATGTATGACAGTGAAAGAGTCTAGCAATGTTAACATTAATACCATGTTTTCTGCCAACTAGAGTCTTTTCTTTAAGTTCATAATGGGTTCTGTGTCGTTAACGGTCACCCCGAGATACTTGTATTTGTTGCAGATCTAGCTCATCTGTGCAAAACTTTGGCAATGGGGTTGTAAAAGGATTAAGTGCCTTATTTTTTTTTCAACTGAGATTATCAAACCGCACTCAGTAGCTTTTGCGGACAGTACATTAAGAATATGTTGTATTCTATCCTCGGATAAGGATTTAATGCAGATGCCATCAGCATAACAAATAATGGAATCACTGCCCTCAAGCGAAATGTAAATGAAATGTGGCATCATCTAACCGTAGGTTTCTACGCATCCAGTAGGTAATTGTCGTAATTAGAATTCCTAGATTACACAAATCCTTGAGACCTAGTTCTATAGATAAGCATTGATACAGCTAAATATATTACTTTTAGAATACTTCTTCGAAGCATTGGAAATTAGTATGGCAGTAAACTTATGCATCTGGGAATCAGAAGTGTTTCGATTTTCAACGTGACCCACAATGTATAAACAAACATATTGAATATATGTTTCTTGTCTGTATAAAACCCACTCAAAACCAATGAGAGGGAAACAGTAAATAAATGTGTGTGTGTGTGTGCGTTCGTATATATATATATATATACATATGTGTGTGTGTGTGTGTGTGTGTGTGTGTGTGTGTGTGTGTGTGTGTGTGTGTTTGCGTCTGTGCATGTATGCGTGTGTGTGAAAATGTAATAAACGCAAAAGGTAAAAACATTTTACAACAGCGTTTATAATATTCTTACACATAACCACTCTTTCAAGAAAAGGAAAAAAAAAATCTTCTACCACAATTAGTTGGAAAAATAT
>NW_028234444.1:173116-178116 GCF_977035675.1 Penaeus japonicus | reverse complement strand
AGGAGGGGACTGAAAGTGAACAGGACCATGACCGAGTACATGTGTCTGAATGGTGGTGAGGAGTCAATAAGGTTACAATGGGAGCAGGTGGCAAAGGTAGAAGAATTCAGGTACTTGGGGTCAACAGTACTAAGTAATGGAGACTACGGTAGGGAAATAAAGAAGAGAGTGCGAGCGGGTTGGAATGAATAGAGGAAGACTGCAGCAGTGATATGTGATAGGAGGGTGTCTGCAAGAACTAAAGGGAAAATTTATAAAACAGTAGTCCGTCCTGCCATACTGAACGGAATCGAAACCATTCTAATAACAAAGAGGCAGGAAGAGCAGATGGAAGTAGGTGAACTAAAAATGTTGAGATTTTCCCTGGGTGTAACGAGGGTAGATAAAATCCAAATCAAATATATTACAGGGACAACATATGTGCGGCACTTTGGGGAAAAGGCACAGGAAGCAAGGTTGAAGGAGTTGAGGCATGTGAGAAGGAGGGATAAGGATTATTTGGGGTGGAGGATTTTTGATATGGAGGTACCCGGAAGGAGGAAGAGAGGGAGACCAAAGAAAAGGTACATGGATGCTATAAAGGAAGACATGAAAGCATTAGTTGTGACTGAGGAATGCGCAGAAGACCGAGCGCGTTGGAGAAAGATGATCCGTTGTAGAAGCAGCCGAAAGAAAAAAACAAAAAAACTCTGCTACACTATTTAAGAAAATTATTTAATTAGCGGGCACATAATTCTACGGATAATTGACATCATATTTCATTTACCTTATATATATAGGACGCGTCATCCCCATCCCCTCCCCTGGCACCAGCCCCCTCCCCTCCCCTGGTACCAGCCCCCTCCCCTCCCCTGGCACCTCACCCTCACCCTCACCCATGGTTGACCGCAGGCCGCACCGGGGAATCCCCCGCTAAGCCGCGCGTGGACTGTGACGTCAGTGGTGACGTCACAACACCCACGGAAGGAAATATCAGTGCAGAACAACCAGTGGAATCATTTCAAGCACTCAAAGAAGAAAACTTAATTTTGATTGGTAAAATGGAGACACTGAAGCGAGATATAGAAAAAATGAAAAAGGACTGCCACTGTCGAGAGGCCAGTACTGCCATCAGTGATAAAGAATCCCGCGATGACACACGGTGTCATGATACCAATTCCTACATTAATAGCGGTCAGTGTGAGGGAGCCCGTGCTGATACTGAGGGAGGACAGTGTCAGGAACTACGTGACACGGACCCTGATAAGGCTTCCGGTCCCGCGAATGTCCTCAACACATCAATTGAAGGGATTGAGCTACGAAGCAGAAAAAAGCTAAGAATTAATAGTTTAAATGGTTAAGTTTACTTTTAAATTAAGGTCTGTCCTATGTGAGGAGAAGCATGGTTATACAGCAATGTGTATGTGTGCTTTCTGTAAAGTAAAATGCGTTACCATCAGAGGATATTACAGAATGAAGTATAGACTATCAAATAAAAAACTCTTCATTTATGGATAAACGCACAATCAAATTCATATCATGGAATATGCGTAGTATTAAGCCTAGGCTTAATGACCTAGAGTTTTATATTCGTAAAAACAATGTCGATGTAATCTGCGTACAAGAACCGTTTGCAGCAGCTACTAACATGAAAATAGCGCCTAAACTCAAAGGGTATTGCTCATATGTAAATACAGCCATGACGGGTTTGTTGACTTATGTAAAGCTAACACTGCCACATGAACTAGTAAAACAGTCTGGGAACACCGACGTGCAGTAACACTGCCACATGAACTAGTAAAACAGTCCGGGAACACCGACGTGCAGTTTCATCATTTAAGAATTAAGACTGCTTCTGGGTTCTTCTCATTATATAATGTGTATGCCAGGAGCTCAAAGTTTCTGACTAGTTCTCTACCCAATTTCCATAATCAAGGAACATTATGTATGGGAGATTTCAATGCTAGACACACACAATTTGGTGATCACCAGAGTAACAGTAATGGGGAGGAATTTAAACATTTCGTCAATAGAAGATCGATGACTGTATATGACACAGATAAACAGACTCATTTGGCAGGTGGCAGGTTAGATTATGTAATTGGCAAAAATCTTGTACATGGTAATGTTTGTACTTCACTGGTTCGAGAGTTAGTCAGTGACCACTTTGCAATCCTAACAGAGTATACTGTTGACAACAGCATAGCTCACAAAGCACCCAGACCTAAAATTACAATCCCACCGGGACTGGAGCATCACTTCAAGGCACGTGTTTATGACTGGTATAGTACCTATGTCGTAACCACTGTCGAAAATTACTCTCAGGACCTGATAAAAGTTGTCACTGACTACTACAATACATGGGTCTGCCCAAGAAAACTCTCAAAGAAAAAAAATTTCCCAGTCCCTCACGCACCAAAGTGGATAAATGACCCCATCTTAAGTAGGGAGCATAAACGAGTTCAGGAACTTGCTAATTGCTATAGGGATAACATGACATCAGAAAATCTTTTACGATTCCTCAGAGCTAATAAAGAATTCAGAGAATTAAAGGCTCAAATTCGCAGTAAACATTGGGAGCAATTCCTGCAGAGTATTAACCACCAAACTTCTGCAGCTGAAGTATGGAGAAAAATCAGCAGGTTGTCAGGTAAAGCTGTCGCCACTCCGCAGTTCCACAGCCCATTAGAACAGGCCAATTTGTTACTAGATCAGTGGGCCAGAACCTCTCAGCTGAACTCACTTCCGCAGAGAATAAGAGATAAACTTAACACCACGAAAATAAATAGGAATTTTAACATTGCCATAGCCTGTTCTGCCACTGACCCCTCCGACTTTGCCGAAATAAATGAGTGGGAATTAAATAATGCACTATGCAAGGGTAAGGCGACCGCCCCAGGCGAGGATGGTATCACTTATAGTGTACTTCGGCTCATTGCTCAGGTACCAGGTAACCCACTCTTACATCTTTACAGACTAAGCTTATCCCAAGGAATACTCCCAAGCTCCTGGACTCAAAGCTTAATCATTCCCATACCCAAACCGAACTCTGATAAGTACCGACCCGTCTCACTGACCTCATGTTTATGCAAGGTACTTGAGAGAATTATTTTGAGCAGACTCATGTATCGCATACATGCCAAGTTAACTCCAAGACTGTATGGATTCCTCCCAGGACGTAGCACTCACCCCTGCTTTGCAGAGTACTTGACAAATTCTCAGCAAGGCATGCAAACTGTATTTCTCGATCTTAAATCTGCCTTTGATATTGCAAACAGAGACCTCATCCTTGAGCAACTGGCTAACTTTGGTATTCAAGGTAAACTTTTAACGTGGATTCAAATGTATTTATCAAACCGATCAGCTCATGTTCTCTTCAGGGGAATCAAAAGTACATACTCTAAATGTTTGAGCTTGGCACACCCCAGGGGGGCGTACTTAGCCCCATGCTATTTAACATTTTAATGCACGGACTATCAAAAAATATACCACTTGAGGACAGTGATTCCATTATTTCTTATGCTGATGACATCTGCATTAAAACCTCATCCGAGGATAGAATGCAAAAGATTCTTAATGTACTGTCCACAAAAGCTACTGAGTGCGGTTTGATACTCTCAGTTGATAAAACCAAGGCACTCAATCCTCTTACAATCCCACTGCCAAACTTTCATATAGATGACATTGAGCTAGATCTTTGTCACAAGTACAAGTATCTCGGGGTGACTGTTAACGACACAGAACTCATTATGAACTTAAAGAAAAGACTGTGGGAGCGGCTGAAGCCACTCAAGACTCTTGTTGGCAGAGAACATGGTGTCAATGTTAACATTGCAAGACTCTTTTACTTATCATACATACGGTCAGTCGTAGATTACCATGCCTTACACCTTATATCATTTAGGGAATCAGAGTTAACTTGTCTAGAAATTGTACAGAATGCAGCCATGAGGATCATTCTCGGTGCTCCCAAAACAACGAGGATTGTGAACATGAGAAAGGAACTCAACTTGCCATCTATTTACGAAAGAATATCATACATTAATACTATATTTGGTGTCAAAGCAATTAAAGAACCCCTCTATAATACAGAGTTCCAGAGGCAACTTAAATATAAGATAGTGAATCCATCTTTGCATAACAATACCGAGTCACACTCAAATTCATGGTTGCAAGTGACATACAAATCCATACACCAATTAAATATGTCCTTGAGTAGGTTCCCATATGGACGTTCTATTCCACCGTGGAAAATGTCGACATTGAACGTATTTTATGCTGATGTCCCTAAAAAAGACAGTTTCTCCAGCTGTACTTAAGCAACACACCCTTGCAACCATTAATGAGCATCTTGAAACTCTGAATAATGACTATGAGTGCTACACTGATGGATCCCTACAGTCTGGAAGTAGAGCAGGATGTGCTTATGTTGTATATAAAAACAATATTTTGCAGCACCAAGATTGTAGGAGGGTTCATGACTGGGCGAGCACTACGCAAACTGAGTTGGCAGGAATACTCATAGCCACAGACTCAGGAGTAATTTTCTGCGACTCGTAGAGTGCTCTCCTGGCTCTGAACACCCTTAATAATGATGCTGGAAATATCGTCAATGATAAAAGAATAATTGTACATCGCGCCAAGGAACGGGGCCAGGTTATACGTTTTGTGTGGATACCAGCGCATGTTGGAATCGCTAAACATGATCATGCTGATCGCCTAGCGAGGGCAGCATGTGATAAGCAAATTATGAATATAGACTTTGGCATACCTCTTGCTAGGATTTCACACATAATAAGAACCTCCAATAGGGAGGGCTTGATAGAGCTGACAAACTCTCAAAGACCTGGAAGCTGTACCATAAAACATGTTGACCAGTTTTTGGAAGAGAGATTCATTTATGGTTCATACAAGACAAGGACAAGACAATGTGATATTGTGACTGCAAGAATTAGACTTGGATACAGAATGTATTGGCAGGTCAGTTCAGAATGCAGTGTAGATGAGATTAAATGCAGACT
>NW_028234444.1:140531-145516 GCF_977035675.1 Penaeus japonicus | reverse complement strand
GGGAGGGGGGAAGGGCCCTAGGAGGAGTCAGGGGGAAAAACCCCGAAAGTTTGGGGGGAGGGTCCCTTGGGAAAAATTAAAAAAAAAAAGGAAACTTAAAAAAAAGTTTACTCCAAAAAAAAGCTTTTTATTTTTTTTTTTTTGAATTTTTAACGAGTTGTTGTCCTCTGCCCCCCCGAGAGGAGACTCTCTACTACATGTGTGGACTTGTCTCAGGAGATGTGTGAATCAAGGTGTTTTCTTGTGGTCATGTGACATTTGGAATGTGATGAGCAGTGTTGCATCAATACATTGCTCTTGGCAAAGAAAGACAAAAACAATACTGGTATGTCTGGCGTGAGAGGGGCAGACCAGGACAGTAGATGAAAGCAATGAGCGTACGTTATATGTATGTTATATATGTGTATGTTGTAGAATATTTATATTATTTATATATATATATATATATAATAATATATATACTATATATCTATCTATATATATATGATAATTAAGTTACATGAAAGATACAGATTACATATGATTGCATCATGTCGAATCCGTCGAGGAGCATACACGTGCAAATTATATTCGATGGACATAATAACAATTACAGTAGACATGATATATGTAAATGCAATGGTTACAGGGGGATAGAGATATGAGAGACAGATGGAAGGAGGGAGGGGGAGAGGTAGGTGTGAGAGACAGCTGGAAGAAGGGAAAGGGGGGGGGGGGTTAGAGGGAGGAGAGAAAGGATGAGAGGGACGCCTTAAATAGAAGAGAGAGCGAAGAGGGGTTGGCGGTTAAAGAAAAGGGAGATTGAAAGAATGTAGGAGGGAGATTGGATACGAAGCAAAAGGATTAGAAAGAGAGGAAAGACAGAGGGAGGGAGAGAAGAGGACAGAGAGTGTTGGAGGGTGGAACGAAAAAAAAAAAAGGACACATTTCATAAAACAAATTTAATTTTCAAATAAAGATATGGGAAACGTGAATATGAAGAAGGTATTAAAATTATTAGATCATATTCCAAAGCGCAAAAATGAGTAAGATCTCCCTCAAAAGAGAAGAAATAAAATATATATGCCCGAGGGAGCCTAAAATATTATTGATAAAAGACGCCAGAAGGGGTTTGAAAAATAAACTTAAAAAGCTCGGGCGTAAAAAAACGTAAAAAGAGAAAGAGAAAACAGGGAAAACGAAGAAAGAGAAAATGGCCAAAGAACAAAAAGATAATCAGAAGTAAAGGAATGTAAATATATATGAATAAATGCATAAATAGATCCAAGTAAAAATGGCATCAATTAACGGTTTGGTAAAGGAGGACGGATTTTCAAAGATCGATAAAAATTAAGTAAAATTCAGAGAAAGGTCAGAAGATCAATGAAAACATAAGGAAATTTAGAAACGCCAGTCGTTCAGTAATTGTTCAGTTATGAAAAACGCCTAGGCAGATAAAACGAGGACAGTTGCAAGCTTGTTTTAGCAAATTTTTTTTTTTTTCCCCCACCCCCCAAAGTATTTGGGGCAAAAAAAAAAAAAAATCCAAACTGTAATCTAAAGGGGTTAACGTAAAAAGTACAGTCATAACCATTGCAATCCAATGTCATCTGAACTAAAAAAGATTGAATTGGGTTTGGTAAGGACCGGACACAGTCGGAAAGGCGCCACGTATAAGCCTTATAAAAGTACTACATGTAAGTAGATAGCGTTATGATATTACTTACTTGGGAATCCTTCATGATGAACCTATAAGACATAAATGTGTGTGTGTGTGTGTGTATATATATATATACATACACACACACACACACACACACACACACACACACACACACACACATATATATATATATATATATATATATATACTATATATATAATATATTATATAATATATATATATATATACCATACACACACACTCACACATATGTAACATGCACACAATTTCTCACTGTCCGAACTCTCTCAACAAACTCCACCACCCCGAGGTATGGTTGAGGGGTGTCACCGGCATATTCAGTAGGGTCTACCAGTTCAGCCACATTTTTGACGTGTTGTTGGGCTTGGCTTGGTGCTCGCATGAGTCACATACAAAAATGATTCAAATGGACTAGAATAGACATAGACCGAGTGCACGCAAAATTTCATACGGGGATTTCAAAAGGAAAATTCCCATTCGACTATACACACTGTCACTAAATCACCATTTGGTGGGTTGGTTTGGTAGCATTGTATGACCTGAGGGCTTCTAGTACCCCAGCTACAAAACATCAAAGTAAAATCAACCCTTAGGGTCAAGAGGCCGTTTTAAATCGCGTGTTATTAAAATCTTTAAAAGTCGACTGAATAAATAGTTCAAGCAATATTTATGAATACTAAACGCAAAAATTTACATCCTATGACTTCAGTGAGGTTAAAATTCAAAAATAAGATTAGTTTACATCATAAGAAAAAGAATATTTTAACATTTTTAATGTGTGAAAAAAGGAACTAAATTAAATGTTCAATGAGGATTTAAGTTATAGGAGATAAAGAATTATAATAATGATTAGACACTAACGCCCCTCCTCGGAATAGAAATATAACAAAAGATTTTAGTATGATTCTATCGCGAGGGGGGGGGGCTATGATCAAGGAAGACGAGCGTGGAAGCGGATATAAAAGGAAGCTTAGTAATGAGGGTTCTGGGCGCTGGAGAAATAATGTAGTCCGCTTGTGCTCGACTCGCCCGGGTAGATTTACAAGCAGGATGCCGGGCAGGATACGCGTAGGATGGGGAGGTGGGGATAGTGAGGGAAAAGATAGGACGGTAGAAACGAGGAGAAGCAAAATGAGTCGATACGGGAAAGAAATGGCAGCGTAGAAAACAGAGAGAAAGCTGAGAAAAAAAACAACAACAAACGAAAAAGTCGAAGATGAGATGGGCGAACGGATAGGAGAGACGAAGGGAGAATAGTAGGACGAAGGTAAAGTACTATGGAGGCTGGGTGGGGGGGGGGGGGGGGGGGGGGGGAGGGTGTGGGTAGAGTAGGGGGGGGGGGGGGTAGATTAGGGTAGTTGGGGGGGGGGGGGGTGGGGGGGGGTAGCGTTTGTGGGGTAGTAGATGTATTTTTGGGGGGGGGGGGGGTAGTTAGATGTGCCTGGTGTCTGGGGGTGAGTTGGAGAGAAGGAGAGGGGAGGGAGGGAGGGGAGAGGAGGGGGGAGGGGGGGGGGGGGGGAGGGGATTGAAAACCACACACACTTATCACTCCTGCTATTGATGAATTTCAAAGGCTGTGATGATGATCTAGAAAAAAAAAAATGGTTTGAAAGAATTAATCAAAATTATAAATGAATTGGCATCACTTACCCGAGATCGATGATTGCTATCATGTCATTATTACCAGTACAAAGAATGATTAGGCTGATATGATGTAAAAAACTGTTCACCCCAGTAAAGTCAGTGTCCGTGTGTGTCTGTGTCGTGGGTGAGTTGAGATAGATGATAGGATAGATAGAGAGAGGAGAGAGAGAGAAAGTACGTGTGATCGTGTATAGCCCGCAGTTGTGTTATGTGGGTTATGTGTTGTGCGCACTTACACTTGTCTTTTATTTTTTTTTTTTTTCTATGTTCTTCTTTGTTTCTTTTTTTCTTATTTCTTTTATTTTGAAATGTGGGTATGAGACGACCTTAGAGATTGATCCTGAACTCGAACTCAGATTTACTGCCAGTGAAAGGAAGTGTTTTACTCAACCATCTCTTCCAAGTTCTTCTCAAAATGTTTTTGCAATTTGATCGCGATGAGACGAGAGGTGAATAATCAGAGCTGAAGTCTTCGTTCATGTCTAAGAAATCTAACATCATTAAGGAATCCAGAGCAAAAAAGTAATGGGGTACGAGAACCTCTCATTAAGGGTCGGTAAAAGAAAAAGAGGATGATAGAGATGAAGAAGAGGAAGAAGTTTAAAGAGAAAAGAGAAAGTAAAAGTTAAAAAAAAAAAAAAAAAAAAAAGATGATGGTGCTTGTTGCGCTGAGTATTTCATTATTTTTCATACCTACGTTTTCTGTTAATGCGTAATGTATCATAACTTTAATCTATCCTACGTCAGAGTTCGACTTTCAAACCTGAGACCCGTGTGTGTTTGAGTGTACGTTTGTTTTTTCTGAATATGTTTCTGTGTTGTATATCTATGTATCTGTATAGGTGAAAGTCTGTGTTCTCAATTCCCATTATAGTTCTGATGGTAATAATGATTAAACAATAATCATACTACTACTTGTACTAATCAGAATAATGGTAAAAGTATTAATGACAATAGTGGTAATAGTAACAATAATTCTAATTATGATAATAATTATGATAACAAGGATGATAAAAATAACGATACTACTGCTAACAATACTAATAGTGATATTTGTAATGATGAAAACTGTCATCATTTTTATAGTTAGGGTCAATATCATTACAATCATTTTTATCATTATCAGTATTATCATTATCAACATCATCATTATCCATATCTTTAGCACTATAATAATTAATAATATTATCATAATCCGTATCATTGATATTATCAATATTGATGTCATTACCAATACTATTTTCATCCTCATTATAATTACTATATTACTACTACTATTTTCATAAACATTAATAGTAATAATAATTATTTTTTTCATCATGGTGTTCATAATTACTATCATCTTTATCATTACTATTATTACTATTTTCACTACAATTATTATTAACATTACTGTCTATTATCATCATCATCGTTATCATATAATACTTATTATACATCTCTCTCTTCTCTCTAGCTCTCTCTCTCTCTCTCTCTCTCTCTCTCTCTCTTCTCTTCTCTCTCTCTCTCTCTCGCTCTTTATATATATACATATATATATATATATATATATATATATTATATATATATATTATATATATAAAATATAGAGATATATAATTATATATATATATAATATATACTTATATCATATATATATATATATATTATATATATA
>NW_028234444.1:115956-118456 GCF_977035675.1 Penaeus japonicus | reverse complement strand
GTAATATACATCAAACCTCAGGACTCTGAGGGAGGCACCAACGGATCTGTTACATATAAATTGTAAATGGTCTTAAAACGTTCCAAGCAAGATTCTTTGATTATCGTGAAGAATTTTCCTGGGTGATGAAACGAGAATTTGTGACATGAGGGTGTGGAGCAATCACCAGAACACCAAGATACCTGTGGAGTAAGTCTTGCACTAACTTGTCAACCTAAGCTTGGTATATAGGCAGTTGACGAGTTCTGGATATTGTTGGTTTTGATAGGGTTGATTATGAGGCCAGAGAAGCACACTTTTTGCTGAATCTCTGAGACATATTCCCCCTATTCAAAGCTTGGATGAGCTATCATCCGCATATGATATGATATTCCATAGGTCTCCTAATCATTGTTCTGGTTGCAGATAGAGTGATAAGTATGTTAAATAGTGTAGGGACAGCAACCCCCCTGTGGGGTACACCTAACTCTAGTTTACCGAGAGCACTAAAGGTACCTTGGTACCATACTTTAAACTTTCCTTGTAGATAAATCGTTCCTTTATCCATAACAGTTAGTAGCTTTCCCTTATATCCAATTAGAGTTAATTCATGGAGATTTGCTTGTGGAGAAGTCTGTCAAAAGCACCTTTGAAGTCTATGATGAAGTAGGAAGACTGTGCTTTGCTTCCATTTATGGTACTGTGCTAAACCACATCTGTGTTTCCCTTTCCCCTTTTGGAAAACCAAGATAGATGGTGAAAATTTGGTCTTTGGTCTGGGTAGAGAGGAAGGGGTGGAAAGGGGTCTTTACAGGTTTTGGAGAGACAGGTTGGGAGTGGGATTTGGGCGAAATTCGTTGGGCGTCCTGGTTTTGGAAGGGAATGATGGTTGCCCCCTTTTCCCGGAGTGCAGAGTGCCCCGTAGATAGTTTAAATTTGGGGTCTAAAAAGGGATTCTTCCCTTGCTGTACCTTAGCAAGGGCCCGGGTAATGTATATGAATGCATCTTCCCAGTGCAGGGGATTTCCCGTTTAATTGCCTGCCCGAAGTTTTGTTTAGTTTTTAAATGGTATGTCCGCATCATCTGTTAATTGACACTGATATCAATTTCATTTTTGTGTTTTAAATTGGGAAAAGCACCCGGTTGGATAATGGAAGATTATTTAAGAAAAAGAATCCTACACCATTGTTAGAAGAGGGTGAAACTACTGTTCTGGATGGGGGATGAGGTGTTGCATTGTTGAGTTAGCCCTTTTAAACTTATTGATGTCCTTCCACATTTTTCTCATGGGAGTTGTAGAGTCAATTTTTCTGCCCAGGCCTTTCAAGCTTCTTTTCGCTTTTGAGTAATAATTTTGTTCAGTTTTCTACTAAAAAAAACAAGGTCTTTAGCTAAGTTGGGTTTTTTCCTAAATGTTTTAGCTGATTCAAAAGTTGTTTGTATTAATTTTTTAAGAAGCTTAATTCAGGGTTTTGTTTAGATGTCGTGCACGTTTGACTCTGGAGGTGGGGGGACCTATGTATGGTGGGGGTTTTGGGGAAGTTGATTAATATATTGCCAACTTGTGACAGAGTGTATCATTAAATGATCGAGATTGATAGGGCAAGTCCATACCAAAGGCAATTTCCCTTTTAATGAATTGGTCAGATATTTAGGGGAATTGTATCGTAAAAAGTGGCTGGGGTGGGTCTCTTTTACATAATGGTAGGGTTATATTTAAAAGGGCCAGTGTCGTGATTAAGAAGGAAAACCTCTGTGTGCTTGGTAATAATGCTGATTGTACAAGGCTACAAAATCTAATTTGCCCCTAGAAAATGATTTTTTTTTAAGGGGAAACAAAATGACGTACAGGGTCACTTGTGGGTTGAAGTTTAATCATATTTCCTTACCGTTTTTGCCAATGGTGCTACCCTCAGAGCAAGGAGGGATGAGAGCTTTAAAAAATCTCACATTTTAACTGTATCATTATGTATCTATTGTCAGGAGTTTAGGTACCTCTTCATTTTGTCATGGGGGTTTATATACATTGATAATAATGATATTTTTTGCATCAAGAAATAATCTAAAACGAGATATTCAGAATGTGTCACGTTGCATAAATTTCTTTAGAGGGTTTATGGAGTTTAATTTATTACAACCCCTCTTGTAGAGGGATTGCATATTAGGTTTGTCAAAAAAGTGTACCCCGCAATTTGCATAGCGACACTAGTCTGACTTCTTGAGGGCAACATACATACTTTCCCGGTGGAGATTTTGAGAGAGAGTTGCCTTGGGGTTTCTGCAAATGTTAATGTTAGTAAAATTTCAAATATTATTTGGGAAAAGCCATCGGTTTTATTTGATCATTTCCCAACGTCCATAATCGGATGCTTCGACGATCCTTGAGGGCTTTTGTCGCTCCAGGGAGTGACCATCCTTTCTTGGATTTAGTTTTTTGCCCTTTTTTTTTTGGGGCTTTTTGCTTTCAGGACATCTTGGGGGGCCCGCTGTTTCATAAATTTTTTGTCCACTGCTTAAGCA
>NW_028234444.1:105721-108221 GCF_977035675.1 Penaeus japonicus | reverse complement strand
AATTAACAACACACATCCGACGTGGCAGGTAAACCGCATTATAAAAAGTTCAAACCTCTATATATTTATATGTTTGGTCCACCACCAACAAACACGAAGCCTTTTTACTCTCTGGTGTGATAATTTATTCCATACAAATAGATAGATAACCAAACAGATAAATAGATAGACAAGATGAATTATATGTCTACTGATAGTAACTCATCGTGCTACCAGTAAAAATTTTCGTCACCGTTTCAACGATAATTTTCACTCCATTTGCTGAGACTTCCTTCGTGTGTAAGAGATAACGTAATGTCTTGATCCCTAATTGTCTTTCAGTAGAGATGGAGAAAGGTGGAACATCACTAATGCTATACTCAAAGGGAAATCTTAATTACATCATAATGAGAGGAAATTTCTGGGAACGTGTTTGTCTAGGCTTTCCCTCCGGTATTATCCGGTCATTGTAATGTATCATGTAGGTTTTAATCTCAGAAGCACAAGGACGGTCCAGCACATCAAACACGCTGCAACCGAAATATTTCATAAAGAATCCTCTGCTAGACTGCCGATAGTGTATAATAACGTAATTTCCACGCGTCCAATAATCATACGCACACACACACACACACACTCACACACACACACACTACACACACACACACACACACACACACAACACCCACACACACACTATATATATATATATAATATATATATATATATATATATATAATTTATATATCTATATATATATAATTTTTATATATATATATAGATATATATATTTATATATATATAATGAATATAAAACGTTATACATATACATATACAATACATACACATACACATACACATACACATACACATACATACCATACACAAACATACATACAACTTACCATATAAGTGTGTGTGTGTGTTGTTGTGTGTGTGGGTGGTTTGTGTGTGTTGTGTGTTGTGTGTGGTGTGTGGTGTTTGTGTGAGTTGTGGTGTGTGTTTGTGTTTTGTTGTGTGGACCTTGCACCTGTATACCCCGTGGATGTTATGAGGGCAAAGGGAGGGATGAAATTCTGACACGGGAACACGGACCTATATGCAGGATGGTTAGAAGGTGATCGAGTCCTGAGTAAAGACCCCGATGCTCATTCCAATACCCTTAATCAATATACTTAGCTGCAAGAAAAAGGAAACGTATTTTGACCTTTGCATTACAGCATCATTTGGATCGAACGCGATGCGAGCCAGTCTCTTTAGTGTGATCTTAGACATAATTTCTTGGCTCAGATACGCGGAAGAAGGAAAGCCACCAAAGAAAGGTGAAGTGCATTGCAAGATGGTGTTAGTTGCAAACGCCATAACTGTTTGCAGTTCGAGCTCAGTCTGAGGAGATGATTTGCGATGCCGTGGAGTGCTTGAGTTGCTTTTGTTAAGATTAGGGTTTCATGGTGTACTTCAGTGTAAAACGCCTGTTTTGGAGAGGAATGCAAGGTTGAGCTAAAGATAAGAGGGCAGTGGTATTGTGCTTTCGTTTGGGAAAAGGTATGCCTGTGTAAAGAACATTCGAAAACCTGTGATCGCGTTTTTCTTTTTAAAAAGAATACACACATGAATGGAACGCGGGAATTTCAGTCATTTATCTACCGTCTTAGTTGCCGAGAAGCACAATTATAAGGTTTCTTCTCTCTGCGTTATTACTAAGGATGTGGCAAAGTTGTTTATAGGTTTACAGTATATATTTATATATATATATATATATAAATATAATATATATAATATATATAACATATATATAAATACATATATAATAAATACATATATATATATAGCATATATATAATACACACATATATATACTAAATATATATATATATATAATATAATATATATATATATATATATATAGTGTGTGTGTGTGTGTGGTGTGTTGTGTAAGAAGAGAGAGAGAGAAGAGAGAGAGAGAGAATAGGAGAGAGAAGAGAGAGAGAGAGAGAAGAGAGAGAGAGGAGAGATAGAGAGAGAAAGAGAGAAAAGAGAAGGTATAAAGTAAAAGCTATAAAATGAGATGCCGAGATATTCCGCGCAAGGGGGTAAAGCGACCACCAAAGATTCTTGCCCTTATACTAGTTCCTCGGCGAGATGAAACACCAGACCTTTTCCCTCAGTCTTGGGTTGACGGCTGAAGACCGGTCCTGAACTAGTACAGATATGGGACTGGACGGGAATAATTTTATCGCATCGTTTCATGATTGAGGCCGGAGAATCTGGGAGATGTCATTTTAGGCCTACCGAATGGTGTGTGTGTGTAGGGTGGCTCTGTAAGTTTCCATATACATTAAAATGTTTGTGTGTGTTGTGGTGTGTGTGTGTGTGTGTGTGTTGTGTGTGTGTGTGGTGTGTGTTGTGTGTGTGGTGTGTGAGTGTATGTGTGCCTGTGCGTGTGCGTGTGTTGTGTAGTCTTTGTTGTAATTATATTATATATGATATCAAATTTATATATATATATATATATATATAT
>NW_028234444.1:101763-105621 GCF_977035675.1 Penaeus japonicus | reverse complement strand
TTTAAAAGGGAAAAATCAATTGCAAAAAATAAAAAAAAAAAGACACCTAAAAAAAAATCCAAAAAATCTTAAAACACGTTAACCATTCATAACAAACGGAATTACTTAAAAACCTGATTTTTGCTATAAAAAAAGGAAAAATAAATTGGAAAAAAAAGGGTGCAAGAAAAAAATACGATTTAAAAAAAATCCCAAAAATCTTAAAAGCCGTTAGACCTTTTCTTTTAAAAAAACGGATTACATTCAATCAGTTTTTGCTATTTAAAAAAAATCAATTCGAAAAAAAAGGTTAAGAAAAAAAAAATGACGACCTAAAAACCCAAAAATCTAAAATACCTTAAGCCATTCTGTAACGAAATTTTACATTCAACCTTTTTTTTTTATTAAAAAGGGAAAAATAAATTTGCAAAAAAAATGCAAAAAAAAAAAAAAAGACGACCCAAAAAAAAACCAAAAAATGTTTTAAAAATCATTAACTTTGAAACAAACATTAAGTTAAATGCACAATTTTTGCTTTATTAAAAAAAAAAATCAATTGCAAAAAAAAAGGTTCAATAAAAAAAATTAAATCCTAAAAAAAATGCCAAAAATGCTTAAAATCCCCTTAACCCTCGATAACAAAGGGTTTACGTTCAATACTATTTTTGTTGTATTAAAGGAAAAATAAATTTCGAAAAAAAAAAATAAAAAAAAAAAAAAGACGACCTGAAAAAATGAAAAAATTCTTAAAATACATTAATTTTTTGTAAAAAAACGGATTACGTTCAATCATGATTTTTGCTATTTTAAGGAAAAATAAAAGCCAAAAAAAGGGGGGAAAAAAAAAAATACATAAAAAAAAAAAAAGCTTAAAATCCGTTAGACCATTCTGTAACGAAAGGGATTACTTTCTGCACTTTTTTTGTTATAAAAAAGGGAAAAAATAAAATGCAGAAAAAAGGCAAAAAAAAAAAATGACATCCTAAAAAATCCCAAAAAGGGTTTAAAAAATCACTTAAGCCTTTGAAACGAAACGGATTACAGTTCAATCACTTTTTTTTGTTTTTTAAAAGGAAAAAATAAATTGCAAAAAAAAAGGGGAAAGAAAAAAGGGAAATCCTGAAAAAAAACCAAAATGCTTAAAATACCGTTAAGCCTTTGATAACAAAGGATTACATTCAATAAAACGGAATTACAGCAATGAAATTTTTTGCTTTTTTAAAAGGGAAAAAATTCAATTGCAGAAAAAGGTGCAAAAAAAAAAAAAGGACATCTGAAAAAACGCAAAAAATGCTTAAATACACTTGGGACCATTCTGATAACGAAACGGATTACAGTTCATCACGATTTTTGCATATTAAGGAAAAATCAATTGGGGAAAAAAAACGTGCAAGAAAAAAAAAATGACGATCCTGAAAAAAAACAAAAAAAATGCTTAAAATACACGTTAGAGCAATTATGTTGACGAAAGGGTTACAGTTAAATGCATTGATTTTTGTTATATTAAAGGAAAAATAAATTTGATGAAAAAAGGTGAAAGAAAAAAAAAATGACGATCCTGAAAAAAAAGACAAAAATGCTTTAATACACGTTAGGAGCCATTCTGATAAACGAAAACGGTTAAAGTTCAATTCATGATTTTTGTTTATTTTAAGGAAAAATCAATTGCGAGGAAAAAAGGTTTTGCCAAGAAAAAAAAAAAAAAAAATGACGCGATCCTGAAAAAAAAAAAAAGCCAAAAAATGCTTAATTTCACGTTAGAAGTCATTCTGGAGATAACGAAACGGATCATACAGTTCAATTCACTGATTTTTGTTTATATTTAAAGGAGAAAAATCAATTGCGAAGAATGAGGAGGGAAAAAAGGTTTGTTGCAAGGAAAAAAAAAAAAAAATGACGATCCTGATAAAAAAAAAAAAAAACAAACAAAGCCAAAAATGCTTAAAAATACACGTTAGAGCATTCTGGATAACCGAAAAAGCGATTACAGATCAATTCACTGAATTTTGTTATATTTAGGAAAAAAATCAATTGCGAGAAAGAAAAAAAGGTTGTTGTTTGCAAGAGAAAAAAAAAAAAATTGGACGATCATGAAAAAAAGAAAAAAAAAAAAAGCCAAAATTGCTCTTTAAAAAATACTCGGTTTTTAGAGCCATTCTGGATAACGAAACGGAGTACACAGTTTCAATTCACTGATTTTTGTTATATTAAAGGAAAAAAAAAAAAAAGGAAAAAAATCATTGCGAGAGGGGGGGCGAAAAAAGGTACGGTTTCAAGAAAAAAAAATAGAAGTGAAAAAAAATACAACATGAGCTCCTGAAACAAAAGCCAAAAAAAGCATAAAAACCACGTTTTATTAGGAAGCCCTTCTGGATTAACGAAACGGGGGATCAACAGTTCAAATTCACTGATTTTTGTTATATTTAACGGAGAAAAAAACTCAATATAGACGAGAAGGAGAGAAAAAAGTGCAAGAAAAAAAAATTGGACGATCCTGAAAAAAAAGCCAAAAAAAAAAATGCTTAAAATAACCGTTAGAGCCATTCTCGATTACGAAAACGGGGGGGAATTACAGTTCAATTCACTGATTTTTGTTTATTTAAGGAAAAATAAATTTGAGAAAAAAGGTGCAAAAAAAAAATGACAAATCCTGAAAAAAGCCAAAAAGCTTAAAATACCACGTTTGAGCCATTCTGAAAACCCGAAACGGGTTACAGTTAAATGCACGATTTTTGCTATATTAAAGGAAAAATCAATTGCGAGAAAAAAGGTGCAAGAAAAAAAAGGGACGATCCTGAAAAAAAACCCAAAAAAAAAATGCTTAAAATACACGTTAGAGCCATTCTGATAACGAAACGGATTAAGTTCAATGCACTGATTTTTGCTATATTAAAGGAAAATAAAAAATTCGCGAGAAAAAAGGTGCATGAAAAAAAAAATGACGATCCTGAAAAAAATCAAAAAACCCCTTAAAATAACGTTAGGCTTTTCTGATAACGATGGATTACAGTTCAATTTACATCTTTTTGTTATTTTAAAGGAAAAACCCAATTGCGAGAAAAAAAAGGTGCAAGAAATGCACGTTTTTGTAAATAAAGAAAAATCAATTGCAAAAAAAGTGCAAGAAAAAAAAAGGGACGATCTGAAAAAAAAGCAAAAGGGCAAAAAAATACACGTTAGAGCCATTTTGATAACGAAAACGGTTTTCGTTAAATGCATGATTTTTTTTTAAATTAAAGGAAAAATAATTTCCGAGAAAAAGGTGAACAAAAAAAATGGGACGATCCTGAAAAATCCCCCAAAAAAAATGCTTAAAATAATTTAGAGCCATTCTGATATCAAAAAGATACCAGTTCAATGCACTGATTTTTTGCTTATTAAGGAAAAATCAATTGCGAGAAAAAAGGTGCAAGAAAAAAAAATAACGATCCTGAAAAAAACCAAAAAACTTTAAAAATACACGTTAGAGCCTTTCGGATAACGAAACGGATTACAGTTCAATCACTGATTTTTTTTAATATTAAAGGAAAAATAAATGCGAGAAAAAAGGTGCAAGAAAAAAAAATGACGATCCTGAAAAATGCCAAAAATCATAAAATACACGTTAGAGGCCATTCTGATAACGAAACGGATTACAGTTCAATGGCACTGATTTTTTATATTAAAAAAATCAATTGGAGAAAAAGGGTGCTAGAAAAAAAATACGATCCTAAAAAAATCCCAAAAATGTTTAAAATACCGTTAACCCATTTGAAAGGGAAAACAGATTACAGTTAAATGCCTGATTTTTGTTATATTAAGGAAAAACAATTGCGGAAAAAAGGTGCAAAAAAAAAATTTGACGATCCTAAAAATCCCAAAAAAATGCTTAAAAAATTA
>NW_028234444.1:85702-101663 GCF_977035675.1 Penaeus japonicus | reverse complement strand
ATTTAGCTTTTTTTTTTATTTTTCCCTTTCCCCAAAAATCTCTTGCTTGTAAGGGGGCCCAAAAGAAAAATAAGAATGCACGTTTTGAAAAATTGTTTTCCAACCGGTGACCAAGCCAGGGGAATTTTTGCTGGTCGGGTAATTTAAAAAAAAAAAAAAAAAAAAAAAAAAAGGAGGGGAAAGTTAAAGGCTACAGGAGAAAGAAAATTTTTAATCAAAGCCAATGTGAAGAGGAGGGGTCCAAAACAAGGAAAAGTTTTTTTGCTTGGGGTCCAATGACAAACTCGGCCCCGGGAATGGGGGGCTGGGGCCTCGCGTGGACAAGAGAGCAAAAAGTTCAAACGTTTTCCTGAAAAAAAGGTTTGCTTTTTTCCCCAAAACTTTCGGGATTCCTGCAACCTGACGCAACAAGGCCCTCTGAAACCCATAATTTCCCCGTAAGGATTTCCCCCCAAAAATCTCGCATTGTTATATTGTAAAGGGAGTTTTTAGTTCTAGAAAGGGTTAAAACCCCCCTCCCGACATCCCCCCCGAAAAAAAAATTTTTTGAGTGACGAAAAAAAGGAACTTGGGTTTTGGGAAAAAATATCAGTCCCCCAAAAACAGCCCCCTTTTCTGTGAAAAACACGGAGGGGCGGGGGGGGTTTTTCAGGCAGAAAATTGGGAGGAAACAAGTGAAGGGTTACATGACGGGCCCGCTTGGGGGTGGAAGGGGTGACGGTTAAACCGGGCCCGTGTTCGTTTTGGGGGGGTTTTGGAAATTCCCCAAAAATTTGTGATGGTACTTAAAAACAGTAACGTTGGGGAATATTATTAAAATTTATTAATCATTATCAAGATCATTGGCATCATTAATTTTATCCTTATTTTCTCATCATCATCAATTTTTATTACTTTTATCATTTTTAATTATATTATTATTATCACTTTTTTAAAATTTCTTTTTTATTATGACAATTATCATCATTATATTGTTTTTCATATTTACTCTCATCATCATTATCGTTATCATTTTCCTTTTCCCATCTTTTCCCTCTCCCTTTTATTTTCATTATTTTCCCCATCAAAATTTGAACAGTGGGTTTATTTAATACAGTAGCATTTAATAGTGGGGGTTGTAAGTAATAGCGCCCCCACCACCCGACTACTACTGTACCGCTAAAAAATTATGAATTGGGTTTTTCCCTTTTCTGAGGAAAAGATGACATTGCTCATCCCCACAGTGGCCACTGAACTTCTAAGGGGCCCCTTTCTTACAAATTCTTTCAAAAAAATTCCCACTCTTCACAAATTTTCCCTTTAAAAACAATATGGCGCATACAAACCCAACATAAAAGAAAGGGACATAAAAAAGGTTATCAGATGACCCCTTTTAAGAAAAAGCTGATCCGGGGTAGCTTTTGACAAAATGGAAAGGGGGAAAAAAAAGAGTTCAAAAACTTTTTGGCATTGTTTATATTTGGCTTATTTTTATTTTTTTCCCTTTTCCCTTCGCTCTTCGCATGTTTAAGGGGAAAGTTTTTTTTTTGGAACCTAGGCTGCATTGGGGCATGGTGTAGTTGGCAACGGGGAGTCAAGTCAAATTTTCCCCCAACGATGGGGGTTTTCCCCAGTTGTAAATATATACAGGTAGGGTTACGGTTTTTAAACAAGAAAAAATTTTTTGGAATTTTAAAAATTTTTTTTTTAACAATCCCCTTGCTTTTTTTATAGCCATCACAAAAGCAGCTGGGTGGGAAAAAAAAAAAAAAAGTGTGAAAAAAAAAAGCTGCCTTTACCCGTTGGAACTATTGGTGTAGAAAATATCAACTGTCCTATTTTTTTTTAATTTTTGTCATGATTGTGGTTTGCTTTTTTTCATTTTTTTTTTCTGGGCACGTTCCTCTACCGGATGTCCCCGTTTGAAAGAATTTTCCCGGGAAAATTTCCCCCATCACTAATTTTCCATGAGCATTTTGGGTTTTCAACATGAAAATTTTTTCGTCGGGGAAAATTTCAATTGCAGAACTAACTACAAATTTTCAGTTAATCTGTGCATGTTTAAAAACCTCGAAATTAAATTTTTACATGTCGCATAAAAATTAATTGCAATATCTAGCAAAATGCAAAATGAAAGGGCATGCAAGTAGGGTTTAAAAATTTTTTCATTGATCGGGAAAACCGGTTTTTCTCTTTGGAAACCCTTTTAAATTATAGAAGTTTTTGTTTTTTTCTATGGACTTTTAAAAACGTTTGTTCTTTTCAAATTATTAAAAAATCAGTCCCAATTTCAATGCTAAAATCTGCCCTTTTTTTTTCACAAATAGGATTGTCGAGAAGTTTTTCAAGTAACTGTCAACGCTTTTCAACGTCTCTAAAATTTTATATAATGTCTCGATTTAAAATTTTAACTCCCACACGCTTTTTGATCAAGTATCTGAAATATTTGCCTAAGTTTTTTTTTATAGAGCCTTTTTGATATGTAAATTTTATTTTTAAAACTTAATTTGTTTATCCTGTTATTCGTTTTCTAATTTTCCCAGGTTTTTTAATTTTCAATTTCTTACGAAAAATTTCCAATTTTATGGGATGAAATTTTTATTGAAATTTGACTTTTTTTGAATTTTTTTTGGGAATGATTTGGGTTTTAATGGTTTTCAAAAAAAAAAAAAAAAAAAAATCCCCCCCCTCTCTCTCTTCACTCTTTTTCCCCCTCTCTCTTCTTTCTCTCTTTCTCTCTTTTCCCTCTCCTTTTTCTTCTCTCTCTCTTTCCTTCTCTCTCCTTTCCCCTCTCTTTTTTTCTCTCTCTTTTTCCTTTCCCTTTTTCCCTCTTTCTCTCTCTCCTCATTCTCTTCTCTCTTTTCTCTCCCCCACTTTGCTGCCTTTTTTTTACTTAAATTTTGTTTTGGGGGAAAAAAACACAATTTAAATGCAGAAAAGATAAGAAGGGGAAAAAAGCTTTGTCCCAAAAAGATCGTTTTTAGTTATTTCCCAAAATTTTATTTTAACAACTAAAATTCTTAAATGCAGCATTTTGGCAAATTTAAAAAACCAGAGTATAACGCCCATTTTAAATTGATGTAAGCACACCTCCTTGTCGCTCCTTTAATTTAGGCATAAAAGACCTTGAAAAGTTTTCCTCCCATTTCCCATGCAGGATTTGGAGAAAACAATAGCCCCAAAATCCACTGAGGGTTGTTGAAAAAGGGTTTTTTTCCTTTCCCAAAGAGGCGAGTCTGATGGGATAGGGAAAAGGGGGCCCAAAGGGGGTTTTAAACATTCGCAGTTTGGGAAAAATGTCCTTTTGTTTGGGACTTGTATTGTTTTTTTGTTACTTGTCACTGTTGTTATTGGTCCCTTTTGGTACCATACATACATGCAAATCCCACAGCTTTTCCCCCCCGCATAGGCGGTATAAAACCCTGAATCTTTCATTGATAGATAAAATGTGGATTTTATATGTAAAAAAGGTGTTTTTTGTTTTTGTATGTGTGTTTTGTGTGTGTGTGTGTGTGTGTGTTGTGTTGGTGTGTGTGGGGTGTGTGTGGGGTTTGTGTGTGTGTTTTTATATTTATAATAATATATATATAAAATTATATATATATATATATATTATATAGGGAATAATGTAAACAATATATTTTATATATAAAATATAAAATTTTATATATATATGATACATATATATATACATTTTAATATATATATATATATATAAAATTAATATTAATTTTACATAAAAATATTTTATATATTATATATACATAAATTTATATATATATATATATATATTATAATAAATATATATATTTATTTAAAATAGATAGATAGAAAAGTTTGATAGCAGACAGATCGAAAAAAGAAGGAGGGATAAAATAAATATAACCCCTTTTCCCTATCTTTTTGAGTGTAGAAAATAAAAAATAAAAATTAAATAAATTATTTTATATATATATATATATATTTTATATATATTTTTTATTATGTAGGGTATGAAAGGGTATATGTTATCAATATAAATTTTCCCATTACTTATAATTTACAATTATAAATCATTTTTACCATAAATTATGATCAGGGTTACCATCTCATCATGACCTTTTTTATCTATTTCACCCCTTTTTCCAAAAACCAGGGCCCACCAACATCTTTAACTTTCCTCGTTTTTGGAAAACCATCAAACCCTTTGACTTTATAAGCTCGTTGAATGCAATGTTTTTTTCTACCATTACCATTGGGTTTCGGTATCAGGTTTAACACCATCTTAATTTCTACCTTTTTTTATGTTTTTAAAATTAACCCACCATCAAAAAAAATATTGTGCCTCTGATGACGTCATCTCATTTTACTTTTAAACAAGCAAAATGGGGACGTCCATACAAAATTCTTAATTCTGAATTCAAATCTGAATTCAAAATACACATTATAGAGAAGATACAACTAAAGGAAAAACCCAAAAGGAATTCAAAAATATACTAAAGATAGAGTTTGAAAAGATAGATCGGTATGGTTTTGGTAAATAGATATTTTCCTGTTTTTGGGGATTTTCAAAGTGAAACAGAAAAATGATATATTTTGGTTTGGAAGATATCATTCCCGAGGTTTAATATGAATATTACTATCCCATAATATGCATGAATGTATATGTGTAGAAAGAAAGGGGAGAGGGGCATGTGGGGTGTGTGTATGTGTTTTACATGCCTGCGTGAATGTTTGTGGGGGGGAGAGGAGATGGTTTGATAAAAAATGGGACAGAATAAATAAGAAAATTTCAAAAACCCACCCTATTTTATAAATGTCAGGTTTTTCAATACTCGATCTGGAAAATTTTAAGGGGGGGAAAAAAACCCCAAAATTGTGCGCGTTTTTTGTTTAATCAGTGTACTGCTTTATGAAATGTCATCCCAAAAATGCAAAATTTCTGTTTTTTAAATGATTATGCTAAATTTCAAATGCAAAACCCCCGCATTGCAAAACTTGTTTTTTTTGAACCTGCGCCAAAGGGGCCAGCCTTTTTCAAAAATAAATAGATTTAAAAAGATAAAATGAAAAATAAATAAATAGATGAAAATATATATATTATTTTATATATATATATATATATATATATATATATATATATATATAATATATATTAAAATTTTATTAAAACACACACCACTCCCCAAAACACACCACATATATTATATATATAAAATATATATATATATATAATATATATATATATAAAATATATATATATATATGATAAATTTTATATGTTTTTATAATGTATAAAATAAATATATATATTTTATTTATATATATATATATTTTTATATATATATATATATATGTATAATATATATTTTTTATATATTAAAATTTATATATACATATTATATATTTATTTAAAATATTATAATATAATATAATTTAAAATATTAAATATTCCCCTTTTTTCTTAAAATAAGGCAATATTATTCTTTTTCTTTTTTTTTAAAATTTTTCAACATAAAAATATCTGTTTTTCCCTTTTTTATTTTAAGAAAAAAAATAAGGAATTCGTCTGTAAATAAAGAGTTAAGATTTTGTTTTGAAACCCTTTTTGGGGAATTTTTAACCCTAGACGTTTTCATCTTATGTCCCTGTTCCGAAACTTCCTTTTTTTCGGAGGGGTATACTTTTTCATTAAACAAGAATGGTTTTAAAACAGACTTCCCCTGAAATTGGGGTATAAACCGACCCCCCCTCTGTTTGCGAAATTTGCTTTTAAAAGATCTATGTGGTATAATAACCAGGTATTGGGGGGCGTTTAATTTTCAAGTTAGTGGGAGCATTACGTAAAAGAAATTGTCTCTGGGATTCCCGGGTTTTACCTTTGGCTCCCTTTTTTTTTGACGTTAAGATCGAGGGTTGGGATCTATAACCAAAAAAGAGCACCAAAAAACTTTTTTATATTCTCACAAAAGGTCTTTCGTTTTTACCTTTTTTTGTTCGGAATTTTTTTGAAATGAGATCCTTTTTTGAACATTTTAAAGGGGGTCGTGGCCTTTTAAAAAAAAAGGGTTTTTAATGAAAAGGGATAAAAATAAATTTACAGACGTTTTAAATTTATAGCTATTTTGGCACCCTTTTCGGTTTGTTCATTCTTTTTTTTTTTTTTTTTAGTTTTTTTTTTTTTATTCTTTTTAGTTTTTAAAGGGAAAGAAAATTCCTTGTTTATATGGGGTACTTTTTTAGTGGGGAGATTTAAAAGAGTAAATTATTTTTTTATTTAGTTCCAGTGAGCCAAAAAAGGAAACTTTTTTTGGGAAATACATTTTTTTTAAATTTTTTAAAAATACTCTTGGGACCCCTTAATGTCCCTTTAAAATCATTTAAAGAAAAAGTTTAAAATCTTTAGAATTAAACAAAAGCTAGAAATGTTTTAAAAAAAAACTGAAGAAAAAAAGACCCTGTAATTTTTACATATTTCTTTCATAAATGCAGAATAGTCATTTTCTCTTTCCCCATAATCTTACAAAAACCTACAATATAAGTATCTCTTATTGTTTATCGATCTGTTGGGTAGGGGGCAGTGATCACTATAACTGTAAAAACTTTTTTTTGCGTCGTTTAAAAAAAGGCGCACGAAGGGAAAAGTCATATAAAACGTTATAAAAAACTGTAATTTTAAAATTTTATCCACACAAACACCCACTCTCACATAATCTCTCCTACCTGCATTCTGAAACATCTTTGCCACTTGGCAAAGTTCTACCAAATGGCCCTACATTTATTTTTCGACGTGGCCTATCACATATATTTTGGTGTACCAAAAATAGTCCCGTCCCTAAATCTCATAAACTAACAAGTGTTTACTGGGGCCCACTTTCGTTTTTATTTTTCTCCTTTTAGAAATTTACTTTTTTTTGCCCCCTTTTTTTTAAGGGGATAATACATTTTTTTATTTTATTGGGCATTTGGAAAAAAAAAAAAAAAAAAAAAAAAAAAAAACTTAAAAAAATATGGGTTCCCATTTTTTTTGTCACTAATTTTTCTTCTCAAAAAGTTTCTTTTTTTTTTTTTCAAATCGTATAAAAGAATATGTAAATTATATATATATATAATTTTTTTTAAAATTTTTAATTTATATAATTTTAAATATAAACATGGGATATGTAATATATTTAAAATTATAAAATATTATATATATAATTTTAAAAAATATATATACACATACAAAATTTTTTGATAATATATGGGTGTTTTGTGTGTGGGTTTCCCGTGTGCGTAAATTTTATATTAAAATAAAATTTTTATAAATATATATATATATATATATATACATAAAATTTTTATATTATATTAAAAATATAAAATATATATATGTATATATTTAATATATATATATAAAATTTTATATATATGTAAACATGTATACTTTTACATATATAATAATATAAATAAAATATATTTATAATTTTATATATAATATAAATTTTCCCTACATACATAAATATAGATATATATATGTGGGTTTGGTTTTGGGGCGGGAAGTATATATATATATAAATATTTTATATATATATATTTATAATAAAATATGTAATATAAAATTATAGATATTAAAAATATATATATATATTTTATATATATATAATATTTAAACGTAAACCTGTGTATTTTTTAATTTAAAAACATATTTCATACATACATACATACATATATATTTTTATAAATTATATATATATATATTTTATATATATATTTTCTTTTTTTTTTTTTTTTTTTTGTCACAATTTTTCTTCTCAAAAAATTTCTTTTTTTGTATTTCAAAAACGTTTTAAAAAGAATTGTAAATTATATAATATATATAATTTTATATTTTATTTATTTATATTTATAAATTTTAAAATTTTAAACATGCATAAGTTATATATATTATATTATTTTTATAATATTATATAAAATTTATATAAAAACACTACTATTTTAAGATTATAAATAGTGTGGTGTGTGTGTTTTTTGTGTGCGTAAGTATATTTAATTTATATATATATATATTTTTTTTAATATATATATATATACATATAATATATAAAAGAAAATTAAAATAAAATATATGTATATAATTTTTAAATATATATATATATATATAATATATATATATATATAAAATGAACATGTTTTACATTTAATTTTATTTTAAAATATTTATTATATATTATATATATATTTATTTATAAAATTTAAAACCCTACTACATATATATAGTTTTAATTTTTTGTGTTTGTGGGTGCGTAAGTTAAAAATATATAAATTATAATTATATAAATTTAAAAATATATAATATAATTTATTTTTAATTTTTATAATTTATATTATATATATATATATATATATATATATATATTTATATATAAATATATATTTATATACGTAAACATGTGGACTTATACATATATAAAAATACATACATAAAATACATACAAAATTTTATATTATATATATATATATATATATTTTAAAATGTATAGGGGGTTTTTTTTTATTATATATTATTTTTTATATATATTTATATATATATATATATATATATAAAATGTATATCTATCTTCTATCTATCTATCTATCTATCTATTTTACCCACATCTATCTATTTATATTATATATATTTTTATATTATAATATAATATGTAGAGAGAGAAGAAAGAGGGGAAAAAGAGAAGGAGGGGAGAGAGAGAGAGAGAGAGAGAGAGGGGAAAGAGGGGGGAGAAGAGGGGAGAGAGGGGAGAGAGCATACAAAAAAGAAAAGAAAGAAAAAAAAACAAAAAAACAAACAGTACAACACCCGACACGGCTGAAAAACGAGTGAAAAAAGAAAAACGGAGGCACCATCACACTCTCTTCCTCAAAAAAAAATGGGAAAAAAAGGCCCCCTCTCCACCATTCAGGGAGCAAAAATTTGCCCTCATCCTTTGGGCCCCTTGAAAAACCGGAAAAATTTAAAAAAAACCCTTTCCATCTTTATCCCACACTTTTGAAGTCCCTAAAACCCAAAAGGGGAATTTTCGAAGAAATCAAAATAAATGGAAGACCCTCAAAACCCCACATTAAAAGGGGGGGTGGGGAGAAAAAAAGGGTTGAATCCCTTTTTTTATGGTCGTCTATGAATCTGAAACCGAATTTTAAGCGTTTTTTATATCTTTCGTGTGTGTTTTTTAAATTTATGGATTAGCGGAAATGTTTTGTTTATCTTTTTTTTATTTAATTGGTTTATTATACATACATACATACATACTTTTACATATTTATATAAATATATATATATATATATATAAAATTTATATATATATATGTTATTTTATAGGGTTATTTTTCTATCTATCTATTTATCTATCTATCTATAAAATTTTCATTTACATACTACATACAAAACATACTTTCTTCCCAACAACATACATATATATAAAATAATATATATATATATAATATATAAAATTATATATAGTATATATACATAATAAACATATTTTTTATTTATTTATTGACACAACACAAAAACACACACACACACACACACACCCCCAAATCCACACACAAAACCACGAAAAACCACACACCCCAATTTTATAATATATTTTAATATATATATAAAATATATTTATATATATTTTTAGAACATATTTAAACATTTTTTAAAATACATATTTTATTTTTTTATTTGGGATAATTAAAATATATATATAATATATATATATATATATATTTATATTTTTATTTTGTATATATTTATATTGGGGCACACATAAAACCAAAACCATAAACACACACACATGTTATTTATATAATATATAATAGTAATATAATATATATATATTTATATATATTTTATATATTATATATATATAATTATTTATATGGGTGTTGTGTGTGTGTGGTGTGTGTGTGTGTGTGTGTGGTTGTTAAAATTTTAAAATATTTATATAAATAATATATATAATATAAAATATATATATATATATATATTTTTTATAATGTTTTGGGTGTGTGTGGGGGTGTGTGTGTTTTGTATATATAAAATATAATATATATATATATTTTATATATATAATTATATATAAAAGTTTTATATTTTTTAATGTATATACCCCCATATATAATATATATATATAAAATATTTATATATTATATATATATTTATATATTCTTTATATTTATTTTAATATACATATACATATATACAAAACATTATATATAAATATATATTTTTAAAAATTATTTTATTTTTATATATAAAACGTTACATACAAACACATTAAAACATTACTTTGTCGTGTGTATTTTTGTGAATGTGTGTGTGTGTGTCAGTGATTTTGGTGTGTGGTTTTTCCCCTTTAGAAAAAAAGATGATAATTAATGACAAAGGATATTCTACGTCTAAACCTCGGGGAATGTAGCCAAAGATGCCAATATCGGCCTCGTTTCCCAAATTAATACATTCGCCAAAAAACCAGCTAACTTTGGCGGAAGTTATGCATCCCGTCCCAAAATTGGCAGGGCTGGAGATTTTAAGTTTTCCAGATCACATTCCGAAGACCCAATCCAGAATTCGGAACTCCACGGGGAAACTTTGAAACCAGCTGTCGTGGTCGTTATCAGGAAATTGATGAAAATTTTCGACAATTCAGGGTCTTTAAAAGAGCAAAGATCTTTTTTCCCACAAACTTTTTTTTAAGACGTTTTATAACAGGGTAATAAAATCCAAATTTTTACATGTTCTGATGTTGGTTGGTTTGGGGTTTGTTAATATATATATATAAAATATATATATAAATATTTTATATAGAAAAGGATATTATATATTTAAAATAATTGTTATATGGCAATATGAAAAAATATATTTTAAAAATTTTAAAATTATATATATATATATATATATATATAATAAATTTTATATAGTACCCCCAAACACACACACACCCCAACAAAAAGATTTTTAAAATATATTTATATATTAAAATAAAATTTAAAATATAATAATCCCTATACATTATTTTAAATTTTAACTAACATGTTTTTTATATATATATATATATAGTAAAATATTATATATTTATAAATATTATATAATATATATATTATTATAAAATATATATATATATATAAAATGTATATATATATTTTTATTTATAATATATATTTATATATTTATATATGTTATAAAAATAAAAATACATAAATACATATATATTAAAAATATATATATAATTTTATATATAATTTATAAAATATGTTATATAAAAAAAAATATTTTTTAATATACAAATTCCCATGTGTAAAAATTTTTAAATATTTTATATATATTATAAAAAATATATATATTTATAATATCAATATATATTTTTATTTAAAAATTTTTATATATATAATTTTATTTGGGATAAATTAATATTTTTGGATATATGCATATTTACTAAAATATTAATAATTTTTTAAATTTATATAATAAATATTTAATATTTTATAATATCTATATAGTTTTTTTAAAATTTATATATATATTACTTTTAAATAATATATCCTAAAAAATCCTATATAAAATATGTTTTTATATTAAAAAAATTATAATATAATATATAATATTATATGAAATTTAATAAAATATTTTTTTAAAAAATATATATTTAAAAATTTAATATTTTTTATTAATATATCTGCATACAAAATGCAGATATAAAATATTAAAAAAAATACAATATAAATTTATATTTATATATTTTATATATATTAAAATATATTTAATATTAATATATATATTTTTTATATATTTAAAATTTTATTATTTATATATAATTTTTATTTATTTATATATTATATATTTATCTGCATATATAGCAGTATAAATATAAATATAAATACATTATTAAATTACAATATATTTATATTTATATATATATACATATATATATTTTAAAATTTTATATATATATAATTTTTATATATATATATACACCCCACACACACATATTTTTATATATATTTAAAATTTTATATATATATAATTTTTTATATATATATATTAAAACACACATATATTTTATTTTATATAATATAAAATAATATATTTAATATATTTATATAAAAAATATGTTTTATATAAAAAATTAATATATATATTCCAATTTAGGTATATTTAATTTTTATATATTTTATTAAAATATATATTTTTTATATTTAATATATATAAATTTTAAGGGGTGGGGTGTGTGTGGTGTGTGTGTTGTGTGTGTGTGTGTTGTTTAGTGTTTTGGTTGGGTGTGTTTGGGGTGGTAGGTGTGTGTGGGGGAGTGGGGGTTTTGTGTAAATAATATATATTTTATAAATATATAAAATAAAATATATAAATTTTTTATATAAATAATATATTTAAAAAATATATTAATATATCATATAATATATTTAAAAAAATTTTTATATTTTTTATTATTTATATATTATATATTTTTATAAAATATATATATTTTTAAAATTTATAAAATATTCCCTATATTTATTTTTTAAAAAATTTTTTTTTACCCTATATATATGTATTTATATATATATATATACAAAATGTAATTTTAAAGGGATTTTAAAAAGCCTTAATTTATTTACCCCACCCACCACAACCCCCACAACAAAACATACAATTTAATTTAAATTTTTTTTTATATATAATATAAAAATTTTATATATAAATATATATATAAAATTTTTAAAAATATAAAATATAATTATTTATAAAATATATTTATAATATATATAATTAAAAAATTTAAAAATATAAAAATATATATTTATATATAATTTTATATATACAAATTTATATTTAATATATATTATAAAATATTTATATATTTTAATTTTATATATAATATATATATAATGGGTGGGTATATATTGCTTTTTTTTATCCCCAAAAAATTTAAAAAAAGGGGGCGGTGTGAAATACGGAGCTGAAAAACCCCCGGACAAGGGATCAAAAACTCAAATATTTAATAACAATTTTGATACCCTAAAGGGGAAGCTAAACCTACGTAAAAACTAAAAAAATATGAATCATAAGTATATCTAGAAACTAAAAAACCCCCGACAATGCACCGCATAGGGAAAAAAAAACCAAGGCACAGACACAAATCTCCCCCGGGAAAACCTTGGGGGGGGGGTCGGAGGGAGGGATGACCTGTCGACAGAAAGCCCCAAGCTTTGGGCTGTCTAAATCTTAAAAGACCTTTTTCTAAGGCGAAAATGCTGGGTCACTTCGAGGGCAAAGGGATGACCTCTTTTTATTTTGGGTGATGTCGAATTGCTCGACTGTGATTTCCCCCAAGGGGATTAGGGCAAGGTTCCCAAGCCCCCCCCTTCCCAAACGACCCCCCGAAAAGGGATTTTGGGCTGGTTCTGGAATTTGAGACGTTGGAAAAAGGCGATCCGTGGGGGGGCAATTGTATTTGGTTTTTAATTATAATCATTTCGTAATTCCCTTTTAAGAATTCTGTTATTTTCAATTTTTGACCTTATTTATATATATTTTATTTATAATTTTAAAATGACGGGGACATATAAGTATACATAATATAACATTTCTCATACATAAATATATAATAAAATAAAAATATAATATAAAATATATATATACATATATAATATATATTTTTATATTTATATATATTATAATAAAATATATATATATATACAAATATAAAATAATTTCCCCCACACACACACACACACAAAACCACACACCCACCCACACCTGGTTTTCTACTATTTTTACATCCCTATAAATAAAGTGGAAAATTTTATAGATAAAAAAACATTTATTTATATATATATATTATATATATAATATATATATTTATTAAAAATACAAAATACATTTACACACACACAAAAAAACACACCCCACACCCCCACACACACACACACCCCCCCACCCCAACACACACAACCCCACACAAAAAAAAACCCATAAAAAAAAAATAAAAAAAAAAAAAGTAAGGGGTTTGGGGGGAAATTAAAAATATTTTTAATTTTTATATATATTTTATATATTTTAATTTTTATATATATAAAATAATAAAAAAAAATATAATATAATAAAATATATTTTAATATATTTTTTATAATATATTATATATATTTTTATATATAATTCATATATATATATCGTATATATAAAATTTTTTATAAATATAAGATATTCCCAAAATTTATTATGATATATATATATATAAATATTATATTTTATATATATTATATATGTGTGTGTTGTGTTTTTGTGTGTATAATATATATTTTTAAATTTATATAGGTTTTGTGGTGTATAGAATTTTTAATGTGTGTGTTATAGATATATTATATACAAAAATTTTTATAATATATAATTTATATAATATATATAAAAGTAAATATATAAAATATATATATATATATATATATATATATATATATATAATATATATATATATATATATGTATATCCCCCATAACTTAGTCAAGGAAAGGGACGTCTCGTGCTTGGCGGTTAATCTGCGCGTTGTAACATCGGCCATTAAGATCCGAGACACTGTGTGAGCGAATACATTTTTATCAAATAGCAGACAGTGGACTACGGTAATGATGTTGCTCAGAGACTTCACGATGTACCTGTAATGTTGTGCGTGTGTGTGCCGTGCGTGCGTGTGTGTGTGTATGTGCGTGTGTGTGTGTGTGTGTGTGTGTGTGTGTGTGTTGGTGTGCGTGGGTGTGTGCGTGTGTGTCTGTGTGTGTCTGTGTGTGGTGTTGTGTGTTTGATTTGTGTGTTGTGTTTTGTGTGTGTTTGTATGTGTAACGTAGAGGCGTTTAGAGTGTATTTATACAGATATATCGATTTACTGATAACATACTAGATAAATATCCATACCCGAACTTTATTATCCAAAACCCGATCAAAATTCCAAACTTGCGAAAAAATCTCATTATCCGAATCACGTCCTTTTATGAACTCGATGCCTGAAGTTGCCTGAGGAGATTGATTACCCGACTTTCTTTATCATGACATTAATCCCATTTCTCCGCTTAAGATAGATTTATCTCTTCATCGCCAGGGTAATGCTAATCCTGACGGAGGAGAAAAAACGCTCCACGTCAAGCTGAGGAGAACACGGGATCTCTTTATAACCTGCATAATTTTACAACGATAAGAGTGCTTGTTTCGCGGTGTGCGAAGGTTGTTGGTGTCGCTTGGAGGAAGGGTGTGGCACAATGTCACGTCGCTGAGGCCGAAGTTCTGAGTGTTTAGAAGGAATGGTGTCTTCCTTCAGATCATGATAGAGATATGTACATGCGTAATGTATTTGCATATTGAATGAATATAATATATTGCGCACGAGAGTATGTTAAAAAATAGAGACTTTAATATATATATATAATAGTATATATATATAATACATACATAAATATGTGTGAGTGTGTGTGGTAGGTGTGTGCGTGTTACGTTATAAATTACTAAAGAGCACCGGAAATGCCATTGATATCAGATCAACACAATATGCAAGTTTAAGGATAAATCAAGTAGCCTAATCAAATTAAATTACAGAGGGTTTTTAATCCGTGAGAAGGCATCACAAAAAGTATAAATGCAATATAGACAAAACACACATAAAAAGCCCACAACACTTAAAAACAATACCAGAGGCAATGACAACCATACATCAGCGGTAAACTTCACGTGAGATAGAGAAACGAGTTTTCCCCCCCCTCGCTGGCTTGGTAGTTTGTTTTTCTTACCGGTCCGAACGGTGTAGCCACTAAAACTTACTGTTCCCAATGCTATTATTGAAATTCTTTCGGTATATACGAGTCTTAAAGAAATAATACTATACTAATATAATGATAATGATATATGGAACAACAATCGCCTTCTTGGACCGCCCTACCTTAGATAACGTTGTGTGATGTGTGTGTGTGTGTGGTGTGTGTGTGTGTGTGTGTA
>NW_028234444.1:76651-79151 GCF_977035675.1 Penaeus japonicus | reverse complement strand
GCCATTTTTTTTATCTTCACTAGTATTAGTTGTTATTATTAGTATTGCCATATTTGTTATTGATATCATCATTGCATAGTTAATGGTTGATGTTAGTTCCTTTTGCATTATCCATTGTTATCATCATAATCATAACCCATTATTGTTACAATTATTATTACCATTATTTGTTATTATTATATTATCAATATGATCATTGTTATTATTATCAATATTATCATTGTTATTATTAACTGCTAGCTGGATTAGCAAGATTTGTTACTATTACTATCATCATCACGACTATGATAAGTGTATGTGTAAATATGTGTTGCAATATTTGATAGATGTACGCATGGCTATATACTACCGAAATCTGCAACATATAATATATAGTGGTGTGTGTGGTACATACAAAAAAAAAAATATCGTCTCAGAGTGTAAGGGTCCGTAGTTGGACATAAGCCTTCCCCAATTCCGTTCCATCCTTTGCTGATCCAGCGCTATTATATATATATATCTATATATTCTCATATATATATATATGATACATATATTATATATATTTATATATGTATATATTTATATATATATATTTATTTATTTATTTCACTAGAACATCACAAGAACGAACCGAGTTAATTGAACTGTACCAAATTCTTTCTCCTGTATCTTCCAGTTTGAGGAAATATAATTAAAATGGAGTCGATGACGAAGAGCGGCAATGGCTGGAAGGCAAAACTCCCAAGAAGACTCACCGGAGGAAGTACTGCTACCCATCAAGATTTATTATTTCCTCTTCATGGGAGTGAGTCAGGAAAACCAGCATTCTAATCGTAATGGTAATTATCTTAACAGACTTCTGTAGTTCCGGTTGTAGATATAAGGCAAGCTTTATTTATATACTGAGATGTACAAATTATTTAATCCATTTTTTTTTAAATAGGGGTTGTGATTTGAAGATAATATCAGAGGGTAATATTTATTCTAGCCCCAGTAAAGGTAAACAGAGTTGTTATAAAGATAGAACCGTGAGTAACCTTGTCTTTTTCCAATATTAAAGGCGTGACTAGGAGAGTTAATAACCAGCAGTGACATAACACTTAATGAATACGATGCTGCAGTGGACGCTCTAAATAATATATGTTACGCGTTGGGTGTTATGTAAGCGGGATAAGTACTACACGATCACATACAGTTGTTTGTGGATCCATGGACACATTCAGGTCACGACTTAGGATAAATGCTCCTTATTTTTTATTGGTTAACACAGTTAAACTTTTAAAGCAGGACGTGTAGACTCCACTCGGGGTCACCAATGTATGAGGGTGTCACCTAGTTCCACTTGTGTTTTTTTTTTTTTTTTTTTTTTTCACCTTTTAAGGAACAGTTTTGTACCAAGCGATCCATCGGGAATTTGGTATCCGTAGGTAATATCGCTTTAGGTTTCCCATAGTTTTAGTAGCTGTACATTTTGGGGGGGGAAGCAAGGCCTTCATTGCTGTATGATTTTTTTTTTTACCATGAAAGATTTTAAGCTGTTCTACGTCTGAAATTCATTACTTATCAAACTGTCTCAGGAAACAAACCTGTATTACTATTTCCAACGCCAGTTTTACATAATGCAAAGGAGGAAGTAAAAAGTAGAAATCATATATACATGTTTATGTACATACAAACATACACACACACACACACACACACACACATATATATATATATATATATATATATATATATATATATATATATATATATATAGATATATATAGACATATATAATATAAATGTGTGCATATGTACATATATATATATATATAATATATAATATATATATATTTATATTGTACAGCAGATATAGAGCTTCGGCAAAATTAAGTAATTATCGGATAGACGATATAAAATTGACAAAATTAAAGAAAATAGGAAGACTAAAACAAAGAATTTAAAAACAAAAATAATGATACCACATCATTTAACAATCGTTGCAAACAAATGAATCATCGGTGCAGAGCGACGGCCTTCCTGCCGTACTCTGACTCCTTCACAAGCAGACGCTGGGCAATAACAGTCAAAGAAATAGCTGTTTATATACGCCTTCGTGCCGATCGCCTCCCTCCTCGGGCCGCCAATATCAGGTACATTGATGCGCCAGAAACAGGTGGCGTGTCGCTGTTACTGGCTTTCTAATTATCATTAAGAAAATTATAATATCAAGTAATGGGTTCAAGTTTTACCGGAGCTGCCCTTCATACGGAACAGGTTCTAAGGAATGATGGAGTCAATATTGTGGTCCAGTGAAGTGTGTGTGGGTGGATTGTCTTCATATAGAAAGAGGAAAATACTAAATTTAAGAATCTTATCGGGATTTGTTGATTGTACAAATTAGACCAAAAGTATTTCCTTGTTATTCTCAAATTGTTAAATCTTATCAGTGCCCTTTAAATTGTAAAAAAAAAAAAAAATTTTGTAACATACTAAAAAAATACAGTGTATGTTTATCATATATAAGAGGTTGATA
>NW_028234444.1:57887-67887 GCF_977035675.1 Penaeus japonicus | reverse complement strand
TACTATTATTTTCATAATTTCTACGATCGTTATCGTTATCATCATTACTATTAGTAGTATAATTATAATTATTATTATCATCATTATTATCATCATTGTTTTTATCATCATTATTTTTATCATTATCATTATCACTAGTAGCAATAGTATCATTATTGTCATTATCCTAGTTATTATCATGATAATCATTATCATAAATGCTATCATCATAATCATCTTCGTCAAATCATCATCTCCCCAAACATATCAATAATCATTATAATTACAATGTTCATTTCCTTTATAATTTCCATCATTATTATGTTTTTGTTTACGTTATTGTCCGGAAAAGTTTCTTGCCATTATTATGATTATGATTTCTTGAATTCGAGAGCATCGTAACTTGAGAACCTAGAATGTTTAAATAAATTATCTGATTAATATATTCCACTAACAACGGATCTTGACACTGTAAAGGCATAAACTCATTTCTTAAGAAACATTTGCATATCCTCGAAATAAGGGTTTTTGTGTTTAGATAATCATATTCTCAATATTAGTTTAACCAGTTTTATCAGTATTTAACCAATTAATAAAACAAAGCGAATTAATGTAGTGATTAGCAATGGTGATAAGGGAAAGAAAAAAGAAAGAAAGAAAAGAAAAAAAAGAAAAAAATATATATATATACTTATATATATAAGTATATATGTATATATATGCATATATATAAATATATATATATATATATATATATATATATATATATATATATATATATATACGTATATATATAATTATTATTATTACAAGAAACGTATGACGTCAATCAGTCTTTTAAAACTCACGTCTTTTGCACATTAATTACAATAGTATCTGCACCATTGTAATATCTAAATTATCCTATAAGAGCATTATTGCTTGCAACTGACTTTACTAACATAACAATATCATGTTTCCACAACTTAAATATATAGTAATATCCTGTCAGAATGTTAACAGGAATACATAAGTGAAGTGGGCGATATTAAATGACACAGAAGGATTAATGATGGTAATAATTTCATAAACACCAATCAAAAACAAAAGCTGAGGTAACACCCATATGCTGTCTTACAAACGCATAAAGGTGCAAGATAGCAGAAATGTTCAATTATTTGGAAATGGTAAAACCCAAAGAAAAGTAATGGATAAAAATTACTTGCACTTTTGAACTCATGGCAAAAAAAAAAAAAAAAAAAAAAAAAAAAATTATAAAACGTATCACATGTAAAACAATATTTTGGCATCCAAATAGACCTATTCAGTGGTGGTGATGATAATGATAATATTAATGATAATGTTAATGATAATGATAAGAATAGTAATGAAAATAGTAGGAATAGTGATAATAGTAATGATAATGATAATAATGATGATGATAATGATAATGATAAAACAATTAAATAACAATGACAATAATAATGGTAATAATGACAATAACAATAACATTGATAATAGTAATAATAACATTGATATGGCAATAAAAACAACATAAACAACATAGATAATGATAATGACGATAATAATGCAAATAATTATAATCATGATTATTGATTATCATTATCATTATTGTTATAATGACTATCATCCATCGTCAGTGTGTAGGGATGGATATGTACACGTATAATACTTATGCACTAAGTAAAGCACCCTAATGCTAAACACCAAATACCAGACCACCCAGTAATCTAAATATCCCTGACGAAGCAAAGAGGAACCAGCCAGGTCTTTCAAAATCCTTCATCCTTTGATGATTATGGTTCTCACGTCCGCGTGTTTAAACTGAGCATGTAGAAATTTAGGAGAAAGTGAGCAAGTCCGTTCGTACCCTTGGGATGTCTTCCCTTCCCACAACCAACTGATTAAGGCGAGGTCATGTTGTGAATCCAAACTTATTCTCGCCTGACATAACATTGGAGCTGCCGGAGTGGTGCGCTGTAAGAGAGAGAAGGGAGAAGGGAAAGGAGAGAGAGGAATGAGAGGAATGAGAGGAGAGAGAGAGAGAGGCGAAGTGTGAGAGAGAGAGAGAGAGAGTGAGAGAGAGAAAGAGAGGCGAAGAGACAGAGAAAGAGCGAGAGAGAGAGAGGCGAAGAGACAGAGAGAGAGAGAGAGAGAGAGAGAGAGAGAAGGTGTGTTTATGTGGGAGGAAGAGGGGGGGGGGGCATGGGAAAGGGAGGGATGGAGGAAGCGCCAGGCATAATGTTGTGATATTGAAGCTGCAGAGGCGACGCGCTGAAATATAGAGAGAAGTGAAAGGAAGAGACGGAGTGGGGGGAGAAGGTGAGAGGGCAAAACAAGGGAGAGGGAGGGAAAGAGGAAGAGTTAGGTATGTCAGTGTGAAAAGAGAGAGAGGGAACAGGGGAGAGAGGGATGTGAGGTAAGTGGAATAGGGAGGGAAAGGGTGGATAGACACAACATTGGTGCTGAAGGGGCAGCATATAGTAGGGAGAAGGACAGAAACTGGAGGGAGAGAGAGAGGGAAAGGTGAAAGCAAGAGAGAGGGGGGGTAGGGTAGGACGAGAGAAGGGATTAGGAATGATAGATAAAAGATGGGTAGACTTATCATTGGATCTGTACACAGGTGGTCTGAGAAGGAGGAGGAGGGAGGTGGGGAGGAGGAACGGCAGAAGGGAGAGACATAATTTCGGAGCTGCAGGATTAATTCACTGAAAGAAAGAGGAAGAGAGAAAAGGAGGAAGGGAGGAAGGGAGAAAGGAGGAGGTGGTAGGCAAGGGAAAGGAGGCGATGATGGAATAGGCAGACATCTTGGATATAATCGTGTTTGTTGTGTCATGACACTGACACAAAGGGAGTGAAGCATAAAATAATTATTTTCCTAGATGCAGTGTATAACCGACATTATGAGGTAAAGATAGATCTTTGAAAATTGTTTAGACATCATTAGTTGACTTATATTGTAATGAAATACAATAAAAGCAGAGCCTGTGAAATATCCTTTGTCATAAATATTTAGAAAAACTATGTATTTTCGAAAGAGAAAAAAAAGATAAATGCAGCACAGTATATCAAAGCTAAAGAACTCAGTATAAGTAAAAAAAAAAAAAAAAAAAAAAAAAAAAAAAAAAAAAAAAAAAAAAAAAAAAAAAACACGGTACAAAATATCAAAACCTAAGACAATTTCATACCAATCTCAAATGCATGTCATTTCCCAACCTTAAATAACACAATTACACTCTAAAAGAACAACAACCAAAAAATGCAAAAACACACATAGAATTTCACTTATACTGTTAGGCTTACCTTGAGAAATAAGCTTATCACGAGACCTAAGTAAGGTGCTGAAACAGCCATTAAGCTAAAGGAGGAAGTTCCATCTACGTACATGTTACGGAAAGAGTAGGCCTAAAGCTTTCGTGTTGATGTAAGCTTATCGCCCTCTGCAGTCTGTCTAATTCTGTTGTCTTTAGGGGGAGAGGCTTCCAGTTTCCGATATTCCGTAAAGGCGGTCATCACAATTGTGTTTTTTTAATAATTGTCATTATATTATCATTATGATTATCGATTCTATACAGTTGCAATGACAATAATAATGATAAAAATTATATTAGTTACGCTACCGATAGTATCAGTGTAAATGTTGATAGGAATTTTTATATTAAAAATGATGGTTATGATAGGAGTATTGTTTGTATTACTCCACTCTTTCTCCATTTATTTATCATTATTATAATCTTTATTAGAATCATTATCTTTATTTGTAATATTAACATTATCACTATTATTATCGTCATTATAATTATTATTAACATTAGCATTTTTGTTTTGCCAATATTATCATCATTATCATTTTTCTATTGCCGATGTTATGATCATTATCATTATCCTCATTATTTCTTTTATTATGATTATAATGATTATCAATATCATTATCATTACTTTTATTACCATTATTGTTACTTTTATTATCACATTATTTTTTATCACATTTTTTTTATCATTACTATTATTACTTTTATTATCATTATTATTACTTTTATTATCACTATTATAAATATCAATACCATTATCATCAGTACTATCTTCGTTATAATTGGTCTCACTGTCATTATTATCATAATTATCATTATTGTCATCATTATCGTTCTCATTATTCTTATTACCATTATCAAAATTATTGTTATTATCCTTCTCATCATCACCATCATTACTATTTATATCATTGTTATGATTATCATCGCTATTACGCTATCATTATGATCATTAATATTATTGCTGTTGTTATTGTCATGATATTCTTCCTATTTGGTTTAGGACTATCACAATTTTTAGATTTATTATTAGCAACGTAATTGTTATATCATTATAATTTTTCCTAGTATAGGTACAATTGTATTGCTAGTATTGCTATTATCATTAGCAATTATCATTATCGATATCAAAATCCCTTACTTTATTATGTCATTATTCTTATTTTATTCATCATTCTTAACCCTCTTGAATCATGTAAGGTATATTGATTTTGATAATGAACATAGTCATATTACGAGAAGTAAGAAAACTAACAATGTCATTATCAGCTCAAAAATCACTTAGTGAGCACCCCCCCCCCCACCACCACCATCACCACGACCTCTGTGCTCAGAGGCGCCCTGTGCACAAACCAGTATATACACAGACCGAATAGGTGTGATAGGAATGAAGAAAAAAATGATATTAAGTAATAACAACGATAAAACCCACGATGTCAGAGCACGAAAAAAAAGCACTCGAATATCCCGTGAAGGAGCGCAGTTGTGATATTCAAGCTCCAGTCCTCCAAGCTCCAGTCCTCCAACTCCAGTCCTCAAAGCTCCAGTCCTCCAAGCTCTAGTCCTCCAAGCCCCTGTCCTCCAACCTCTAGTCCTCCAAGCTCCAGTCCTCCAAGCTCCAGTCCTCCAAGCTCCAGTCCTCCAACTCCAGTCCTCAAAGCTCCAGTCCTCCAAGCTCTAGTCCTCCAAGCCCCTGTCCTCCAACCTCTAGTCCTCCAAGCTCCAGTCCTCCAAGCTCTAGTCCTCCAAGCTTCAGTCCTCCAAGCTCCAGTCCTCCAAGCTCTAGTCCTCCAAGCTTCAGTCCTCCAAGCTCCAGTCCTCCAAGCTCCAGTCCTCCAAGCTCCAGTCCTCCAAGCCCAAGTCCTCCAAGCTCCAGTCCTCCAAGCTCCAGTCCTCCAAGCTCCAGTCCTCGAAGCCCCAGTCCTCCAAGCTTCAGTCCTCCAAGCTCTAGTCCTCCAAGCTTCAGTCCTCCAAGCTCCAGTCCTCCAAGCTCCAGTCCTCCAAGCTCCAGTCCTCCAAGCCCCAGTCCTCCAAGCTTCAGTCCTCCAAGCTCTAGTCCTCCAAGCTTCAGTCCTCCAAGCTCTAGTCCTCCAAGCTTCAGTCCTCCAAGCTCCAGTCCTCCAAGCTCCAGTCCTCCAAGCTCCAGTCCTCCAAGCCCCAGTCCTCCAAGCTCCAGTCCTCCAAGCTCCAGTCCTCCAAGCTCCAGTCCTCCAAGCTCCAGTCCTCCAAGCTCCAGTCCTCCAAGCTCCAGTCCTCCAAGCTCCAGTCCTCCAAGCTCCAGTCCTCCAAGCTCCGGTCCTCCAAGCTCCAGTCCTCCAAGCTCCAGTCCTCCAAGCCCCAGTCCTCCAAGCTCCAGTCCTCCAAGCCCCAGTCCTCCAAGCTCCAGTCCTCCAAGCCCCAGTCCTCCAAGCCCCAGTCCTCCAAGCTCCAGTCCTCCAAGCCCCAGTCCTCCAAGCTCCAGTCCTCCAAGCTCCAGTCCTCCAAGCTCCAGTCCTCCAAGATCCAGCCCTCTAAGCTCCAGTCCTCCAAGCCCCAGTCCTCCAAGCCCCAGTCCTTTAAACTCCAGTCCTCCAAGCTCCAGTCCTCCAAGCTCCAGTCCTCCAAGCTCCAGTCCTCCAAGCTCCAGTCCTCCAAGCTCCAGTCCTCCAAGCTCCAGTCCTCCAAGCTCCAGTCCTCCAAGCCCCAGTCCTCCAAGCTCCAGTCCTCCAAGCCCCAGTCCTCCAAGCCCCAGTCCTCCAAGCCCCAGTCCTCCAAGCTCCAGTCCTCCAAGCTCCAGTCCTCCAAGCTCCAGTCCTCCAAGCCCCAGTCCTCCAAGCTCCAGTCCTCCAAGCTCCAGTCCTCCAAGCTCCAGTCCTCCAAGCTCCAGCCCTCCAAGCTCCAGTCCTCCAAGCCCCAGTCCTCCAAGCTCCAGTCCTCCAAGCTCCAGTCCTCCAAGCTCCAGTCCTCCAAGCTCCAGTCCTCCAAGCTCCAGTCCTCCAAGCTCCAGTCCTCCAAGCTCCAGTCCTCCAAGCTCCAGTCCTCCAAGCTCCAGTCCTCCAAGCCCCAGTCCTCCAAGCTCCAGTCCTCCAAGCCCCAGTCCTCCAAGCCCCAGTCCTCCAAGCTCCAGTCCTCCAAGCCCCAGTCCTCCAAGCCCCAGTCCTCCAAGCCCCAGTCCTCCAAGCTCCAGTCCTCCAAGCTCCAGTCCTCCAAGCCCCAGTCCTCCAAGCCCCAGTCCTCCAAGCTCCAGTCCTCCAAGCTCCAGTCCTCCAAGCCCCAGTCCTCCAAGCCCCAGTCCTCCAAGCTCCAGTCCTCCAAGCTCCAGTCCTCCAAGCTCCAGTCCTCCAAGCTCCAGTCCTCCAAGCTCCAGTCCTCCAAGCTCCAGTCCTCCAAGCTCCAGTCCTCCAAGCCCCAGTCCTCCAAGCCCCAGTCCTCCAAGCCCCAGTCCTCCAAGCTCCAGTCCTCCAAGCTCCAGTCCTCCAAGCTCCAGTCCTCCAAGCCCCAGTCCTCCAAGCTCCAGTCCTCCAAGCTCCAGCCCTCCAAGCTCCAGTCCTCCAAGCTCCAGTCCTCCAACTCCAGTCCTCCAAGCCCCAGTCCTCCAAGCCCCAGTCCTCCAAGCTCCAGTCCTCCAAGCTCCAGTCCTCCAAGCTCCAGTCCTCCAAGCCCCAGTCCTCCAAGCCCCAGTCCTCCAAGCTCCAGTCCTTCAAGCTCCAGTCCTCCAAGCTCCAGTCCTCTAAGCTCCAGTCCTCCAAGCCCCAGTCCTCCAAGCTCCAGTCCTCCAAGCTCCAGTCCTCCAAGCCCCAGTCCTCCAAGCTCCAGTCCTCCAAGCTCCAGTCCTCCAAGCTCCAGTCCTCCAAGCCCCAGTCCTCCAAGCTCCAGTCCTCCAAGCTCCAGTCCTCCAAGCCCCAGTCCTCCAAGCTCCAGTCCTCCAAGCTCCAGTCCTCCAAGCCCCAGTCCTCCAAGCCCCAGTCCTCCAAGCCCCAGTCCTCCAAGCTCCAGTCCTCCAAGCCCCAGTCCTCCAAGCCCCAGTCCTCCAAGCCCCAGTCCTCCAAGCTCCAGTCCTCCAAGCCCCAGTCCTCCAAGCCCCAGTCCTCCAAGCCCCAGTCCTCCAAGCTCCAGTCCTCCAAGCTCCAGTCCTCCAAGCCCCAGTCCTCCAAGCCCCAGTCCTCCAAGCCCCAGTCCTCCAAGCCCCAGTCCTCCAAGCTCCAGTCCTCCAAGCCCCAGTCCTCCAAGCCCCAGTCCTCCAAGCCCCAGTCCTCCAAGCCCCAGTCCTCCAAGCCCCAGTCCTCCACGCCCCAGTCCTCCAAGCCCCAGTCCTCCAAGCTCCAGTCCTCCACGCCCCAGTCCTCCAAGCTCCAGTCCTCCAAGCCCCAGTCCTCCAAGCCCCAGTCCTCCAAGCCCCAGTCCTCCAAGCCCCAGTCCTCCAAGCCCCAGTCCTCCAAGCTCCAGTCCTCCACGCCCCAGTCCTCCAAGCCCCAGTCCTCCAAGCCCCAGTCCTCCAAGCCCCAGTCCTCCACGCCCCAGTCCTCCAAGCCCCAGTCCTCCAAGCTCCAGTCCTCCACGCCCCAGTCCTCCAAGCCCCAGTCCTCCAAGCCCCAGTCCTCCAAACCCCAGTCCTCCAAGCCCCAGTCCTCCAAGCCCCAGTCCTCCAAGCCCCAGTCCTCCAAGCTCCAGTCCTCCACGCCCCAGTCCTCCAAGCCCCAGTCCTCCACGCCCCAGTCCTCCAAGCCCCAGTCCTCCAAGCCCCAGTCCTCCAAGCTCCAGTCCTCCACGCCCCAGTCCTCCAAGCCCCAGTCCTCCAAGCCCCAGTCCTCCAAGCCCCAGTCCTCCAAGCCCCAGTCCTCCAAGCTCCAGTCCTCCAAGCCCCAGTCCTCCAAGCCCCAGTCCTCCAAGCTCCAGTCCTCCAAGCTCCAGTCCTCCACGCCCCAGTCCTCCACGCCCCAGTCCTCTAAGCCCCAGTCCTCCAAGCTCCAGCCCTCCAAGCTCCAGTCCTCCAAGTCCCAGTCCTCCAAGCTCCAGTCCTCCAAGCTCCAGTCCTCCACACCCCAGTCCTCCACGCCCCAGTCCTCTAAGCCCCAGTCCTCCAATCCCCAGTCCTCCACGCCCCAGTCCTCTAAGCCCCAGTCCTCCAATCCCCAGTCCTCCAAGCTCCAGTCCTCCAAGCTCCAGTCCTCCACACCCCAGTCCTCCACGCCCCAGTCCTCCAATCCCCAGTCCTCCAAGCCCCAGTCCTCCAAGCCCCAGTCCTCCAAGCCCCAGCCCTCCAAGCCCCAGTCCTCCAAGCTCCAGTCCTCTAAGCCCCAGTCCTCCAAGCTCTAGTCCTCTAAGCCCCAGTCCTCCAAGCTCCAGTCCTCCACACCCCAGTCCTCCACGCCCCAGTCCTCCAAGCCCCAGTCCTCCAAGCCCCAGCCCTCCAAGCCCCAGTCCTCCAAGCCCCAGTCCTCCAAGCCCCAGTCCTCCAAGCCCCAGTCCTCCAAGCCCCAGTCCTCCAAGCCCCAGTCCTCCAAGCCCCAGCCCTCCAAGCCCCAGTCCTCCAAGCCCCAGCCCTCCACGCCCCAGTCCTCCAAGCTCCAGTCCTCCAAGCCCCAGTCCTCCAAGCTCCAGTCCTCCAAGCTCCAGTCCTCCAAGCTCCAGTCCTCCACGCCCCAGTCCTCCAAGCTCTAGTCCTCTAAGCCCCAGTCCTCCAAGCTCCAGTCCTCCAAGCTCCAGTCCTCCACGCCCCAGTCCTCCACGCCCCAGTCCTCCAAGCCCCAGTCCTCCACGCCCCAGTCCTCCAAGCCCCAGTCCTCCAAGCCCCAGCCCTCCAAGCCCCAGTCCTCCAAGCCCCAGCCCTCCAAGCCCCAGTCCTCCAAGCTCCAGTGTTCCAAGCTCCCTTAAGCTCCAGAATGATCAGATCAATACCCTTTATCATAGAACATAGGGTCTCCTTAACGAGATCTTCAGCCTACCTGCTTCCCTATTATTACCAAGGTCATTATGCATTGAAAAGGACTATTGTTGTGCCTTTGTTGGCGAGGAAAGGATTTTGTTTGCAAACGAGACGGATGGGAGGGTCATTTTGTTAATGTTGGAGGTCGTTATCTATTCATCTATTTATTTTCGGTTTGGATTAGGATATGGCGTTGGGGTGGTGGTGGGGGATAAGGATAAGTCAGATTTGCGGAGCAGATGCTACGCCGGGCTTGTATGCACTGAGGCGAGCCCCCCTGTGTCAGCGTGTGCTGACTCGTGAGAGAATGTGCCAACGAGTGTTGACTCGATCTGCGCTTGGTCCTTACCCAACGCAGTGCCCAGGTACGTCAGTAACCGCCAGGTGACAGTGGAAGCTCACGAGCTTGGACGGGGCTCGATCTGCCGACCACAGGGATGTGAAGTCGACACGCTACCGCTGAGCTACCAGACAGATGGGGGAGGGGGGGGACGATGCTTCATGGTGATTTTTTTTTTTTTTTTTTGTATATGGCTACAGCTATTGAAACCTTATGGTATCGTTATAAATGAATATATGTAGTGCGTAAATGAAATTATTAAGTAAAATACCACCATACCACCACCCTAATGCTGGAAACATGAAATAGAATAGAATCAGATTGAAATGACAAGGAAACTTTTCATAAACTACTTTCGAAAATGTAGTGTTGATAAAGTCCTAAAAGCAATTTCAAATGTTGAAAATGTAAATGTGAACGGAAAGGTTTATATATTTCTCCCGCGTTATATATCATTTGGTCAAC
>NW_028234444.1:47887-52887 GCF_977035675.1 Penaeus japonicus | reverse complement strand
ATATTTGTATATGTATATATATATATATATATATATATATATATATATATATATATATATATATATATATATATATATATATATATATATATATATATATATATATATATATATATATATATATATATATATATATATATATACATGTTAGCAAATGTGTAGCGCTGTTTCTGAACGATTTATAGAACACAGTGGGCAAAAATATAGACCAACGAATATAAATCTCTCCTCTGTCATTTTAATTGGGGTATTTCGTTATTTACCCTCTACTCTAAAAAAATGAAGAACAATGTGTCGAATAAAAGCAGAGAGAAAGAGCTTTTATATCATCCTCCACACCATATGGATTTTAAATATCATGGTTTATATATATATATATATAAATATATATATATATATATATATATGTATATGTATGTATGTATATATATATATACATACATACATACATACATACATATATATATATATATATATATATATATATATATATATATATATATATATATATATGTATATATATAAGTATATATATATATATATATATATATATATATATATATATATATATATATGTATATGTATATATATATATATATATTTATATATATATATATACATAAGTGGGTATATATACATATGCGTATATACATATATATACATATATACATATATATATATATATATATATATATATATATATATATATATATATATATATATCAATACTGTCCACCCAAGTTTTAGGAAGATTTAACAGTTATGCCCATTACATTATCAATAGAAACACCTCTGACCTCACTGACTCGACAAGGTTGCTTACGTCATAACTAGCTCAACTAAGCACAGGACTAACACAAAAATCCATCATATGACTGTAGATGTAGAATTGCTGGTGTGCCATTTTCGTTCCCTGGTAGTTCATTTCTCCCAGGTTTATAATACTTTTACTAGACTGTATGGTTTACAGTAGAAATATTAATTGTAGAAGTTTGTACAACTACATGTTTTTTTTGTTTTTGTTTTTTTATCTTTTCTGTTGGAGATATTTATATGATTATAGTAATAAGTAAGTTCACATGAGTTTTGACAGCCCCTTCGACCCTTGGATATTTATGTTGGGCACTAATTGGAAAATTTCGCTTAAATAAGGAAATATTTATGTATCAAAATAAAACATAAGTAACGCCCATAACGCCCATCCATCATCTTTCACAAAGGCTAGTGGCACATACACACTCACAGCCTCTAATCTTACGTAAATCACACAATATTCCCAGCGTCTCTCCGCACCGCACCGCACCGTATATAACTTCCTTTCTCGTTATTAATTCACCTTCTGGTTCCGGGGAAATGAACCATATCACCAATTTTCATCACGGAGGGGATTTCGAACCTCTGTTAGCAATTTGCAGCGGAGGATCTCGGGTCTAATTTTCTTCGAAGTTGTGATGACGTGACGTGGAGGCAAACATTGGATTGCGTTTCCTTGGGGCTTTGGTTGTTCAGTTTGTTTCGTCTTCATTCCTCCGTATGTCACGGATGTGTCTATGTATATGTGTTTGTGTTTGTGTTTGTGTGTGTGTATTTCCATGCATGTATGTTTGTATGTCACGTATGTGTCTTTACATGTATGTTTGTTTATGTGTGTGTGTGTGTGTATGTATATATATGTATGCTTACATATATGTGTAAATAAACACACACACACACACAATATATATATATATATATATATATATATATATATATATATACATATGTATGTATGTATGTATACACACACACACATACATACATACATACACACATAAATATATCTATATATCTATATTTGTATGTATATATATATATATATATATATATATATATATAGAGAGAGAGAGAGAGAGAGAGAGAGAGAGAGAGAGAGAGAGAGAGAGAGAGAGAGAGAGAGAGAGATGAATATGTAAGGCAGGTAAAACTAATATTGTCCGATAAAAAGAATATACTGAAATAAATTGAAAACCTACTTCCATGCATTTCAAGAACAACCATTTGGAACAATACATATACCATTTTTCATTCTGTTGTAACAAAGCCATTTTACAATTTATTTTTTTTTTAATGTAATATGACATGATATACATTCTGAGCTTCATATCAAAATATTATGTTGCATTTCCCTGACAGTGACCATTTTTATCACTCCAACTAGAAAACACTCATTTTAAGCAAAACATTTACCCAAACTATTTCACAGAATTTTTCTTCCGTTCAGGGAATCATCTAATGGCCATTTTACGAGCAAAAACTTTGGCGATTCGACCGTATTGCAAGGGAGTCACGTGACTAGCAATTCTTCCGTTGCTGCCATCAGGATTGCGCAAAGTGGTATCGCAACGTTTGTCATCGTTTCTTTATCATTGCCTTTTTTATTCCTTTATTTAGATTTGCTTGTTTGCTTTTGTGTGTGTGTGTGTGTTTTTGCCTTCTTACACTAAAAGTGCTTGACGCCCCCACCCCCCCAAAAAGAGTGAAAAGGGTACCTCATAGATTTTGAATTCGTCGTATCATTTTAGATTACAAGTACGAACAGCAGCACAATTAAAAAGAGAGCAGAAAGGTAAAAAGAGAGTAAGAGAAAAAAAAAAGAGAAAAAAATACATCCGCTTTTGAAAATCAACCCCAGCCAAGTATTTCATCTCAATGATATTTCAACCGATTTGTTTTCCCTTTTCCATCTCGATGCAACATCTTCATCGCCCTCGCCACGACGGTGAGATGGGAGGAAATTTCAACCCGTTCGTTTCCTGACGACGAAACTTTCTGTTTATGCGACACGCCGATTATTTTTCATGTGTCTGGGAGAATCGCTCAGAACTTGGTCGTCTCCAAAGACAGAAGTCAAAAGACAATGCTCGCCTCAATCTTTTTCTTACTCTCTCTCTCTCTCTTCCCAATCTTTTTCTTACTCTCTTTCTCTCTCTCTTTCTTTCTCTCTGTCTCTCTTTCTCTTTCTCTTTTTCTCCCTTTCTCTCTCTCTCTCTTTCTCTTTCTCTCTTTCTCTCTTTCTCTCTCTCTCTCTTTCTCTCTCTCTCTCCCCCCCCTCTCTCTCTCTATCTCTCTCTCTATCTATCTATCTATCTATCTATCTATCTCTATCTATCTATCTATCTGTATCTCTTTATTTTCTTTTTTTTTCGGGATTTCTTCTTACCTGTGAATTAGGAAGTTAGTGACCTTGTCTTTTCATTCTTTACTACTATTGATAACTATTACCGTCAACCTCATCGGAAAGAAAAATATAATCATAAAAAAGAATATTCTGAAACATATGAAAAATAAAATACAAATGTACACAAAACATTATAACAATACTAAAATATTTTTTTCCCTTCCTCTCACCCATTTTTTTTTTCTTTCTTTCTTTCTTTCTTTCTTTTTTCTTTTTTTATGTTAAAACACATCGAGATACACCTAGCTGAGCAGAGAACCCGAACACTTTCTTAGCCGTCTCCTCTAAGAAGCAAAGTTATTGCAAATATTGCGTCGTCCAGCACAAACACAGTTAAATGACTTAAAAAAAGAAATAAAAACAATAACTTTTAAGGCTACTAAAAGAGGATAGATGTTTTTTTTTTCTCATTTATGTTTTTTTTTCATTTTTATTATTATCTTGGCCATGGATAAAATCATTATAATTGTCACTATACTGTATTATCATTATTATCAATATGATGATTACTTTTCTTCTTATTTTTTCATACTACACTTATAACTGTTTTAATCACTATATAATTTTTAATGTCATTCTTACTGTTATCAGAGTATATTTACTGTTCTTATTACTATCACTATTTTCATTATTATTTATGTCCTTGATGGCATATTTATAATACTGTCTTATTACTCTTGTAATCATTAATATTAATATCCTAGTTATTATCAAACTTAACATTCTTATGATCATTACCATTTTCCTTCTTACTATTTGCAATCATTGCTTACTATTAAATCAGCAAATATACGAGTAAAAACTGAAAAAATAAAATACATTCATACAAACAACGTGTTGAGGAAAATGTTGGAGAAAAAAAACTATTACATGATACTCTAAACATTATGTAGAAAAATCACTGAGACCTATAAAGTTATGAACCCAATATAATATTAACTTGTTAATCAGAACTTTCATAACGTCCATCATATTTCCGGGAAAGTGGAGGCAGAATTGCTAAAGAAAATTAAAGAAGATACCGTTACTGTACTCCTGTATTCACTTGAAATAACAGTGTTCTGCTGTGATTTTTGCTTTTCATTTCCTTTTTTTCGTTTTTGATTTACTTTCGTGAAGTTGTAGTTTCTTCCTTCTTTTATATGTTTTCTCTCTCATCTTGGTCATTTTCCTTCCTCCTCTCTCTCTCATATTTTACCTACTTCTTTCTCTCACTCACTCAATCAATCATTCATTCATTCATTCACTCACTCACTCTCTCTCTCTATTATTTCCTCTTAGTCTCTCTCTCTCTCTCTCTCTCTCTCTCTCTCTCTCTCTCTCTCTCTCTCTCTCTCTCTCTCTCTCTCTCTCTCTCTCTCTCTCTCTCTCTCTCTCTCTCTCTCTCTCTCTCGCTATCATTCTGTTTTTTTTTTTCGCTCTCTCTCTTTTTCATTTGTATCTTTCCATATTCACAACCCATTATCCCATTGACCCACAATAAATAGGTTGGTTTAGCCAATGTCCATGTAATTCGCAAGAACATCATTATGTACACATGGATACCACAAGTAAATAGAAACAACCAATGTATTTGGTAAATTCGTATGGGCATTGTATATGCAAATATGCAAATTGATGCAAATTCCCCCCAGGCGTTTAAGCTGATGTTATTGAACTATATATCTAATCTGAAACTATTTTCCAGGCTTATTAGTTTGATTTCAGCGAGCTTCAAAGTGTTGCGTCATTTTAGAAAATATTTGCATAACATATTACACAACGCGGAAGAGAAATCTGTATA
>NW_028234444.1:40387-42887 GCF_977035675.1 Penaeus japonicus | reverse complement strand
GGTTGTTTCTGCTGGTTTTGTCTTTGGGTTGGTTTAAATGGTTAATATGGTGGTACATATGTTGATTGTCACTCTGTGCTTGTCTGTATTGTATCAGCGAATGTGTCCCAGTAAATTACCAAATAAATATAATATTTCGCTTACATTTTACTTGTTGATTACATCCTTCCTCCGTCCCCCCCGGCGTAGATAATCAACGCAACATGCAAGTAAACAGTTTCCTTCTCTTAACAACATTTTATGAATACAGGTCTGAGCGTTGCAACAGTTTTGTGGGAGGGGCAGAGGGAGAGGGATGGGGTGCTTACAGATGCAATTTAGGATCCGTTTCTTGTGAAACATATATACGAAATGCGCCCCTAATTGAAAGGTGAATAACTAGCATCCAAAAAAGATAGAAAAAAGTATGAGAGTTAGACACGCAGCGCTGGCTCCTTTCAACCTCCTGTTATAAAAGATCCAACACGAAGGAGTCAGCTGGCCCCAGGGGATTGAATAGCTTTATAGCAGGTCATATGTTTCTTTTAGCCCAAAATGGCCGCCAAGGGGCTGGCAAGAGTGGCAATATTGATACCCATAAACCACCATCTTTGTAGACTCCTTCCTTCAACAGACAAGGACTCCTTGGGTGGGAGCACAGCGTCTGTCGTCACGATCTAAACTTTAAACAAACGCGATTCGCACATTCTTTCTCTTTTTGTGGCGATGTTGAGAGTTCCCAAGTGTGTTGTTCGCACGCTTATTGTGTACATTATACAGACTATGGCGTTTATCTTTGCGCCTGTTCTACTTTATCGAGAGTCCCTTTACGAAGCTCTCTGTGTTTAATGTCCTGTAGGTAATCCGAGTATAGAACAATCTACGGGATTTATTAGATTTGGAAAATATGATACACTTTCATGTCGAGAACGCAATAGCATTGGATTCATATTTTAAGTGCAATCGCTGCAATTCGGATGACTTAATCATCGCCCAGTAGATTATAACTGATATCCGCTTATTAACTAAAAGATATTCGAATCTATTCAAATAATTAAATGCTTCATATTGAGATATCACATTCACCGAGTTTACAATTTGTTTGCACGCACGAAGCTGAGTGTGAAAGTATAGGACGGCGTTTATTTTAGTATAATGAAAGGCTGCATTTTCGTGCAAGTTGAGAAGATATTTTCGCTGAAGAATAGATTTTAGATTTTGGGTATTAAACAAACTTTGAGTTGCATTTAGAGGTTACGAATGAACTAACAAAGTTTTTAATCTTTATTATCACAACGTTCGAGAAGACAAGTGACAGCAATTTTCTAAATGCAACGGAAATATCTTTATCATCCCTACCGAAGGATTTGCTGAAAAGTTCTTCATCAATTCAGATAAAGCTACTGTGCTTTCGCTTCGTTCTCCCTTCCTTCATTTACGCTATGTCATTCTTTACGACCATTTTTATTCGTTATTCTAAAAATGACGACTAAACTTGGCCTGAAATTCCCAATCTTCAGAATAGAAACTGAGGAACGACACACGAAAAGGAGATACGAATTCATAAGTTGACTGACAGCGAATCTCTGTTGAATCCGTTGCCATTTGCATAATAAGCAGCACGGAATTCCTCGTGTTGAATTCGCTGTCCTGTTCCCTGTGCGAATGGATTTTTAGCCTTTATTTTTCGTACACAGGTATATATGCATCTGTGTGTGTGGGCAGGGGGGCGGAGGGGGGGGGGGAGGGGGGAGGTTGTTTCCATTCCTTTCAAGTCCATGTATGTACATCCATGCATACATACATGTCCGTGTACGTTTGTTCTTTCTTTTCTTTGTTCTTTTGAAAGGAATCATACAAAATTAACACATTCCTCTAATTCACTAATCAACAGTACATGTATGAAAATTTGTTTTGAAATCTTGTTAATTACTGTCCACGATAACTATGAGTTTGTTTATGGTACATTTCAAAATATAGTTGATCACAAATTATTGAGTATTGCAGCATATGATTACCTCTAAACAATATTCCTCTTTGAATATTCAGAAATAGGGATCTATCATAACCACACTCACTGTACAGTATATAGATTTCCTATGTGATTAGTCTGTTCTCTTGCCAAGTGCAATTTTTTACAGTGGAAACATGGCATATTTTACAACATAATGTTTCCGTTTTAGGGAGTTTATATCTAATACTTGTTTTATGCTGTCGATACTTAATATACAAAGTAAGATTAAGTATTGCATTTACATTTTTAAACACTGGTAATAATGATAACAATATTGCCTATTACTTTTATTTCAAAGGTATATCACATTATAATTCAATTATCATTATTACTGTCAGTACTTTCATCAAAACCATTATCATGATTTATCATCTCTATTGCAATCATTATTACTGGTATGGCAGTATCATAACTATGATTACTCAAAATGATGGTCATAATATTATGAGTATATAATGAAACTGTAGAGAATGTAATGTAATAAAAACAATACAAAAATTGAGTAAA
>NW_028234444.1:32887-35387 GCF_977035675.1 Penaeus japonicus | reverse complement strand
TATGACAGGAATTACGATTTTCCAAACTCCAAATATTTATCATGCCACCTCACTCACTGGGCACTCCCAGGAACTAGACTAAAACGTTGATGCACTGAGCTGACAACGATGAACAAGTTGTATTTCAGCTGGTGTTGTTTGTGTCAATACGATGGAATGAGCATGGCGAAGCATTATCTTATAAATCAACACTGTGATATCAGGGTTTTACAGTCCACGGGAACACACTCCACATTTCATTTTGTCTCGTATTCTTTTGAACAAGGATTTTCGTTTTATTGTTTATACTTACGCATTCGTATGGATACGTGTAAGCACGGACACACACACGACATAGGCACACTAACACATACATATACATGTATACATAGATAGATAGATAGATAGATAGATAAATATATGTACACACACACACACACATACACATACACACACACACATTATAAAGAGAGTCGTACAGTGATTATAAAAGACAGGAATTACTCAAATACAAGATTTATGAAAGAGCTCAAGACACTAAAGTAAAAAAAAAAAAAAAAAAAAAAAAAAAATCATCTTCATCTTGTCCTAGAATCCGCATCGGAACATATACAATTACAGATCAAATATAAAAGATAAAACCCCAATGGAAAGCAAACAAAGGAACCGCGAATTTGATTTTCATATCGCTCAACTTCTCGTTAGTCGCCGCCCATTGTTTGCTGTTCCGTTAACTGGATTGTCTGCGATATAAAACTACATCACTTTTTTTTTAAAGTGAGTTGACATTAGTCCGGGGTAAAGGTCCTTTTTCATTCTTTGTCCCAAACGTTTTTGTTTTTTTTTCGCTTCGTTTTTTTGTCTGTTTTTTTTTTTCTTTCTTTCTTTCTTTTTTTTTTCTTTTTTTTTAAGATGGATATGTGTATGTATGATTGACATAAATACGAATAACGAAACCATGCCAAAGGAGTAACGTACTTTTTATATAATGAATAATATCTAAATCTAATCTAAATGCTATTAACCAAATAAAAAAAAGTAATAGAAAAAGGAAACAGGTAGCGAGTTCGCGTTTCCTCAAATAATGAGCACCATTAAAAAAAAAAAAAAAAAAAAAAAAAAAAAAAAAATTACACCGAAACTAGATATGAAAGGCATCACACCCGCGTTTCTCACACCACCAAACGAAACGTCCTTTGAAGCGAGAGACAAGCAAGTGATTAAGAAAAGATCTGATTAAAGCTGCTAGGAAAGTGTCTTGATAATCACATGGCAAAAGGAGGGAGATTGATTGGGAATTTATTGAATGTGGTGTAACGAGGCGATGACACTAATCAGAGGTTCGTTTCCAGAGGTGGGTGAGGGGGAGGGGGAGGGGGAGGGGGGTGGGAGGGATAACATCTTGTCCTGCGTGTGTGTGTGTGTGAGTGTGTATGTGTGTGTGTGTGTGTGTGTGTGTGACTGTGTGTGTGTGTGTGTGTGTGTTTGTGTGTTTGTGTGTGTGTGTGTGTGAGAGAGAGAGAGAGTGAGAGAAAGAGTTTTTTTTGCGTTGTGTTATTATGATTATGTGTATATGGCCGTGTGTATGTAAGAGATAAGATCCACTGAATGACGAATTGAGAGCAAAGGTAAACAGAAAGAGTCAAAGAAACACATCAAATATGCAAAAACATGGGGTCTCGGAAACTGCGAGATGTGAAAAGCGAAAAGATGAACATGTATACGAAAAGGAAATATTTAAATTCTTCTTTGCGGTTCTTATCTCTGCGTAATCACATTCGCTTTCATCTTACATACATGACATTCGCACCAAACTCATCAACATCCTTTCGGTCAATCAATCTCTAATCCTTTGAAAACGCTAACTTGACTTAATCATCTTAATTTTAATTAATGGATATTACATACACGGTCAACACACACACATACCCGTGCTGCAAACTGCCAGGTTATATAACATATGGAATAAAATTGAGAGTCTCATTCATCGCAGGCTGTACTCAGACTCATACAAATCCACGCAAATACAAACAAAAACGTCATATGTTTAAGTCTATTCATAATGCTAGAAATCTAAATGTTATGGAAGTGAAAGAAAAAATGTGTATTTGTATATCATTTAAGCATAGGAAGGACTTTTTTTCATCACATATATAGTTGCGTGTGGAGTGGCTTTCATCCGAGTCTCACTATTTCAATTTATTGTTAGAATTTGTTATAACTAAGTGGTATTTTATAGGTGAACTTTGGGCTACTACCATACAAAAGAAAACTTATCTTTGCAGTAAACGTAGTATTCTAAGAGTGCGTTTAGTATTCCAACAGGAAATCTTATGTTCTGACAGGAAACCTAACATTCTAACAGGAAACTTAGCATGATAAAGAGGAGCCAAATATTCTAACAAGAAGCCTAGTTTTCTAAAAGGAACCTAAGTTTTCTATCAATGAAATAAGTGTCATGACAGGATGGCTAATATTCTAACCGATTGGAACAATATTCTAATAGGAAGATTTATATTTA
>NW_028234444.1:5000-27787 GCF_977035675.1 Penaeus japonicus | reverse complement strand
GAAAGTGTTTACTCATTTTTAAAAGGAAAGTTAAAAAGTACGCCATTTTAACCCTAATTTTCAAGTTGTGTTCCCAAAACTTCTGGTGGACACACACACGCAAAACCCACACACACACACACACACACATAGATATATATAGAGAAAAGGAGATAAAGCCCGTGAATGTGAGAAATAAACAAAGAAAATTAATTCATAGATTATAAAAGAAAGTAATAAAATATATTTCCCTCGACATGAGCTTTTGTGCGAGGCTAACGAAAGAAAAACAACGGGTAAACAATAAAAGATAATGATAGCTACACTTTAGGTGCAGAGTGGTTAAATAATACATACACAGAAACAAACAAACCAAATAACAGAAAATTGCGACAATCAAGGGTTTAAACAATAAATAATTCAAGAGGATAAAAGGTAAAAGAAAAACAACCTTAAACCCCAAAATCCCCTCTAAACCCACATTTAGCAAAGCACTTTTCCCTTTAAATTATAAAGCATTAATTAAGATTTATTTGCCAAGGGGGACTAGCCTATAATTCATAATTAAACGCTGCAGCACGAGTGTCACTGCAAGTGCATTTGGTTGGTGGTGTGTGCAGGGTTTTCGAATGTGTGTGTGGTGTGTATTGGGGTTTGGGTTTGTGAAAGTGTGTGTGTGTTGTGTGTGTGTGTGTGTGTGTCTGTGTGTGTGGTTTACGTGATGTGTGTGTGTGTGTGCCCCACGTCCCTTGTGTAAGTTTTGTTTCATTTATTCAGGGCACGTACATACAGCCCGGAAAAACCGTTGATAACAATCCCCAAACACTAACGCAAAATTAGGTATTATAGCAACGACCATAATGACCCGATAGCTATGTAATGATGCGATTATTTCATCATTTTCAAATATTTTTGGGACGATTTCAGAATGAGTTCATTCTCGTAAAATTGACACAACCAAAACAGAAGATTGAGATTTCCGTTATCAAGATTGCCTGTATCCTATGGACTACCTGACCTTCGCATTAAAAGAAAGATAGAATAGAAAATTTCTTGAAATGTGTTAGGAAAGTACTAGAAACGGGTGTCTGAAAGGATTTAAAGAAAGGGGACAAATGCCATCCTCATTATTATCTTTCTTCTTCCATTTTTTTCGTTTGTCTCGTATCACTTTCCTCTAAATTTTTTTCCCCGCATTCAAATTCTCCCTTTCCCTTCTATCTCCTTGTTTCTCCTCTTCTCTCCAAATTCGCCTTCTCCTGCTCCCTTCCCCCTGTTACGCTCCTCCTCGTCTTCCCCCCACTTTTTTCCCCCCCTTTACCCCTTCCACCATCCACTCCTGAAACACTACGCCATGACCAGTTTAAATTCAAACCTTCCAAAACCTTTTCGTATCCACTTTAAAAAGCCCCGCCATATACCCCTAATACAAGCCCATACACCCCACGGCCCCCCTAAACTACCCGAAATCCCATCAAACTCTTGTGACTTATGCTTTTAACGAAACCTTGCACAATAAATCCAGTGAACCAAACAAACAAATGGCGACACTTTTCACACGGGTAATTGCGTCCTAAGTATACCTCACGTCCCCTTAAAATATAATTACATTGGTGCGCCATAAGGTATTTTTATTGCATGTCTAGACACTTTTCTGGCACAAGCAGAGTACCTCAGGGTTCATGTCATGATAGTGATCTTAAAATACTTAAACACATACAAAAACATACATACATACATGTATTTTGTGTTTATGTTTGAAAAACGCACACAAACATACATACATTTTTTGCAACATGTTTAAACACATACACACAAACACACAATTCTTGCAATGTGTTTAAACACACACACACAGCACACACACTCACTCACCCACACAAACACACCACACACACACACACTCACACACACACGCAAAACAAACAAAAATAGAAGAAAAAAATTGCATATATATATAAATAAATATATATAACAATATATATATATATTATAAATAATATAAATATGCATATATAAAAATATAATATAAAATATGAAATTAAAATATAATATATATATATATATATATATATAAATAGAGAGAGAGAGAGAGAGAGAGGAGAGGAGAGAGAGAGAGAGAGAGGAGAGATTAACTGAGAAAAAAAAATATATATATGGCACAAAGCAGCCCTGTTAAAACCAACAGATAACTGCAAATTCCACAACATGGGGCAAGGTCATGAGTGAGGGTATAAGGCTGACGTCCTTTTTCAAATGATAACTGGCACTTCGTTTTTGATGTCGGTGGGCCCATCCTGCAAGGCTAATGCCTGTTTTTTCGACGATTGTAGGAGGTCTGGGGTGCCAAGGAGGGTAGAAAATGATATATGGAACATGAGTAAAGAGTAAAAAATTTTAAAAAAAGGGGGGACACATTTAATTTACCTCTGTTTGGTGAAGTTAAGATCTATGGAAGAGTTAATTTATGTGTGGAAAATAAGATTATTTGCAATTCTACAACTGCCCTATTTTGTAGCATGCTCTCAAAATTGAAGATGTACGAAAATTCACGAAACACTTGCCACAGTTATACATATCTAAGATCATTTTGACACAAAGGGCCTCTGTATTTGCATCAAGTCCAGATATATAGCAGTAGACGTGGTTTGGGTACATTCCTACAGATTATTTTTTTTTCTTTTACAACCCTTTATTGACTGACGGTTTGGTTTTTAAGAAAAAATGATTGAAGATTCGTTTTGGAAAAATCTCACTGTTTTTGGCCAACTCACGGAATTTTTTAGGTCCCCGATTGAAGGTAATGGAATCTTTAAAAACCTAAATGATTGGGGTTCCAAGCAGAAATAAAACGAAAGTTCAGAAAATGAAAAATTGCCCAAATCAGTCAGTTCCTGTTATAAAAATAAAAAATTGTAATTTTGTCATAATTGCTATCCTGTAATGGGGGCCCCAAAAACACACACACCCCACACACACAAAACGTTTTTTTTTCTATAACAGGAAAAATATATCGTTTTAAATATATCGTGAATATGTAGAAAATAATCACTTGCGGAAGAGAAAATATAATGAAATTGAATAGATATCCCAAGTACATAGGACGATAGAAAAGAAAACGAACAGGAAAAACAGAAGAAGAAACATGAAAAGAAAGAAAGGAACAAGCAATACAAAACGACGAAAAAGCAATGAAACAAAAAAAGCCCAGACGATGAAGAGAGAAACATCGCGACTCCTTCTCTGAAACAAGACGAAGAAAGGTCGCCGAGTGACCTATCCCAACGACCGCGTCTCAGGCCGTGATTTGAGGCCGGCGGTCGGTGACATTTACGCCCGTGCCTTAAGAAAGGTCGGAGATTGTGTGCTTGTATTGGGAACGGGGCGGGAGGGGATGGGGATGGGGGGGGGGGCTGTTATAGAGGGTGTGGTGAGTGTTTGGGATAGGATGTTTTTTCTCTTTTTTTTCTCTCTTTTTTTTTTTTTTTTTTTTACTTCCTCTCTCTCTCTCTCTCTCTCTCTCTTTCTCTCTTTCTCTCTCACGCTCTTTCTCTCTCACGCTCTTTCTCTCTCACTCTTTCTTTCTCACTCTTTCTCTCTCTCTCTCACTCTCTTTCTCTCTCTCTCTCTCCCTCTTTCTGTCTCTCTGTCTCTCTCTCCCTCCCTCCATCCCTCTCTCACTCTCTCTCGCTCTCTCTCTCTCTCTTCTCGCCCCTTTCACAAACCTTGTTTTTCACTCCCCCAGTTCCCCACTCTCTTTTTAAAGGGAAAAAAATTTTTTAAATCTTTTTCACTTTTTTCACTGTTTTGACCCAAACAGTAAATATTTGTAAACAATCTGATAAATTTAAAATTCATTGTTGATATAAATTTTTTATATATAATATTATCTATTATATATTTAGTAGAAAAAATATATATATATATATATTTTCTAATTTTAAAATACCCTTATATATAATTATATTTATATATATATATATACATATATAATACATGTTGGATAAAAAAAACAGATAAGTTTTAAAAAATTTCTCAATTAGTGTCAAATCATTTTATTTCTTTTTCATATAATTAAAATAGTTGCAATGTTGTTTAGTAATTTTTAGTGATATTTATCTCATTACCGCTACTTTTACAATTATCTTTTGTTTTTATCATATTATCATCATGATTACCTTATAATCAAAATATTTTATAAAAGAGGAGTAACAATATGATGAAATGATAACCTTTATCTTGTATCATAAATGTTTGTTAATCAAAACTATCTTCTTGCTACCACACTACGATATTATATTATAAAAATTCGTTATCAATAATGTAGGGTATGTAATCATGTTATTTGAACACTCTATCATTATCATCAATGTTGATTTTCATCTCGCCCCATGTTTTCATAACACTCCCCCTTTTCTAACAATGTAAAACTCCCTTAAAACTTATAAAAGTAATAACGCAATTATCATTACCCTAATAACAATATCTTAAAATTTGATTAAAAGCCGGTTTTCAGCAAAAAACCGTTATATATTCTAATAATCTATTCCTTGAAACACTTAATCATAAATGAATTAACCAAATATTCCCTTTCCCGGATATGGCAAATAGAGCTCGGTGCTTTCGGATTTGCCGGGAGATAAACAACAAAAAAATATATATAAATATAATATAAAAATAAATAAAAAATATACACCCCAATATAAAACCCTCACTATATAAATATATAATAATATATAATAATTATTAAAATATTATAAATATATATCATTCATATATAAATATTTTATAATTATAATTATATTTATAAATATATTAATATAAAATATATATATATCATTGATATAAATTTTTTAGTTGTGTAAATATAAATTATTTATTTTATAAAAAATTTATATTTATATATAAAAATAAAATTTTAATTTCATTTATATATATATTACATATTTTATATAATATATATTTACATATTAATTTTCGCCTTTTTATTATATAAATATATATATAAAAGATATTTTATATATATATAATATAATCATTATATATACTAAATATTTCATATTTCTTATAATATATAATATCTATATATATTATATTATATTTTCCCTAAATATTATATTTTTTATGATTACGCCCCAAAACACCACCACACACACACACACACCACCCAACCACAGCTATATTATATTAAATATTATTAATATATATATAAAAATAAATATAAATATTCTTAAAAAAAACATATATCCATACAATATATATATATATAAATATATATATTATAAATATATAAATATTTACATATATATTATTTATATCTATATATATTATCTATTTAAATATAAATATCTAAATAAATTATATATATTTATATATAAATATATATAAATATATTCATATATATTATTACTAACGTTTAAAACCCTTTAATAAATAAAACAAAAAAAAAAAATATAATATAAATAATATATATAAATATAATATATATATATATATATATATATATTATGTATCTTACTATATCTATCTATATATGATATATATATTTATAATATATATATAAATATATATATATAATTTTATATAATTATGTATATTTTATCATACAAAACACACCCACACACACGCACCCCCACAAACCCCCACACATATTATATATATATTATATTTTTATAATTTTATATATATATATGTATCTTTTTCATATCTATCTATCTATATATGTTTTATATAAATATATATAAATAATTAAATATAATATATATATTTATATTGTATATTTATATACATACACACACACCACACACACGCACACACCCCACACACACAAATTTATTTTAAATATTTACATACATAAAATTTATGTATACAGAGAAAGACTTAAAACACATAAGCAAAAATGAAAAGGGTTAGCTTTTCACCTTGAAAAAAATATCCTCCCGCTCCGTTTTCGAAACCATTTCCTCGTAGTCGAATAATTAAAATATTTCCCCTGAAAAAACATGGGAATTTTAAAGCCCCCAATATATTAAGGTAATTGCCGAAATCCCCGCAAATTATAAAAACGTTAATCTGGGCCTGGCTCGGTTCGGAATCAACGTGACTGCGAGTTTGCTTTTCATTAGGGAAAATGAAGCACTTGCCTTGTATTTTGCTCCGTATATGTGGAATTATACATCCCTTGGCTTTTACCCAGTAACCGTTTCGATATTAACATAGTAACCACAACACACACACAACCCACATTATATAAATGTTGTGTGTGTGTGTTTGTGAGTTTTGTGGATCCCCGTTTTTAATATAAATATAAAAATTATTATATATAATTTATATATATTTTTTATATTTATATTTATATATATATTTATATAAATATATAATATTTTTATATATATTATTTTAAATTTATTATAAATATATTGTATATTTAGGTATTTTATATATATATATATATTTTTTATATATTTTTATATATATTATACATACATTATATTTAATATAATTTTAAAATATTATATATATAATATATATATATATATATTTTTATAAGTATATAAATATATATATATATATTATATATTATATACTTACTTTATATATTATTTAAATATATATATATATTTTATTTTATATATTATAAAATTTATATATAAATCACACACACACCACCACATACAAACAACACACACACACAACACACACTTATATACATTATATGTTTTAAATATATATATATAAAATATATATATATATATATATCTATTATATATATTAATATATATATATATACTTGCACATAATATATTTATATACAGTAATATATATATATATATATATATATATATATTTATATATTTTTAAATTTACACCATATATTTTTTATATATAATATATATATATATATATATATATTTATATTATATTATATATACTTATTTATATTTTATATATATTTTTATATATTTATATATATTATATATATATATATATATATGTATGTAAGTATATATATAATATATATATACATACATACACACACACCACCCCACACACCATTTATTTTATATATATATATATATAAATATATATATTTATAAATATATTTATAATATATTATATATATATATATGGGGCGCCCCGTGAGCGACGAGGGCGACGTTCATCCTCCCAAAACACTTCTCAGTGGCTTGTATGTGGTTTTGATTTATTTATCTTATATAGTTTTCATTTTGATTCTAGTATGTTTCCCTTTTAGATACTATTAATTGTTTTGTTTATTTTGAGTTCCGTGTATTTAAGCTCCTATTTAGTTGGTTTGGGTTTTACCTGAAAAATAAATTTTTTTGCAAATTTTAAAAAAGCTTTGCCTTCGGCTTCTTGCCCTTCCTTGTGGAGACTTGCTCTATCGGCCCCCCCCCCCCCCCCGTCTTGCAGCTTCTCGCCTTAATTCCGGCCCCGGCGCCCCCCCCCCAAACCCCCCTCCCCCCCCCTCGCTGCCACGCGCAGTCATGGCAGCCCATACAAAGCACAGTGTAAAACGGTTTACTATGTTATATCATAATTGTATCTGCCCTTTTCAAGGCAAAAAATTATTAAGTTTAAAAGAATATTCGGATGAAGATAATGGGCGGTTGCAAATTATTGTGTGTGTGTATGGTGTGGTTTGAAAGAGAGAGAGAGAGAGAGTGAGAGAGAGAGTGAGGGAAAAGATAAGAGAGAGAGAGAGAGGAGAGAGTAAGAGAGAGAGAGAGAGAGAGAGATAAAGAGAGAGGCAAAAGAGAGAGGGAGATAGACGGATAGATAGATAGATGTTTAAATGCATTTCTCCCCTGGTCTCATTCCTGCATACAGTCGGCCCCTTTGTCATGCCACTTTTATCGGGGGAACAGATGGGCTAAAATACTCATTTATAGAACGTGAAATACCGAAGTAGGTGAATATGGCATATTCGTAATGTGTTTCTTTTGTTTTCAGTCTTTCTAGTAATGTAATTGACGTTCTGGCTCCAGGCGCCACATAAGGCTATGATGAAAGGACAAGCCAATTACCCCTTAGGCCGGTGCATCCTACATAAACATATAAAAAACACACACCCCACACACACACACGTACACTCACACACACACACACACAACACACCAAAACACAAAACTTATATATATAATATATATTATATATATATATATATATATTATATTTTTAAAAAAATTATATGTTGGCATATATACATTTGTTATATATTTATATTTATTATTATATATATATTTATATATTATATATGTGGCATATATACATATGTATATATATATCCTATATTATATATTTGTTTATATATATTTAATATTTTTATATTAGATATATATATATAGGGATATATACATGCGTTATATATTTAAACATATAATATATATAATATATATATATTATTTATTTTACATATATATATATTTATATAATATATATATAATATATAAAAAATTTTTATACATACATACATACTATGTATATATTTATATGTTTATATTATAATTTTTATTATATTATATATATATAACTTATATATAATATATATATATATTTATATATATATATATACATACATAGAAATTAAATAAAAATATATATAATCATATATATATATATTTTTATATATATATATATATATATTTATATATATATATAAAAACCCACAACATACGTACGTATAATATATATATTATATATATATTTAAAATATATATTATATATATATATATATATATATAATATATATATAGGCTATTTATATTATATCTATATATATTTTATAAATATTTTATATTTATTATATATATATAATATCCCATACATAAATATATATATATATATAATACAAATTATATTTATATACTATATAAAAATATTATATATATATATTTATATATTATATCTATATATATTTTATTATTTATATATTATGAAAAAAATACAGATAAGTGGCAGATCAATATATAGATTTATTTGGTGTGTTTTTTTTTTTTTTTTTTTTTTATACTTTCAAATCTTTATAATATAGAAAAAAGGGGAGAAAACCCCTGTAATTTTACGAAAGCAGAATACGACTTTAGTGAATTAATAATAAAAATTTAAAAAAAAAAAAAAAAAAATTTCCACAGTTATGGGATTCATGGTTTAAGAAAATATTTTGCCCACAAAGTTTTTTCCGGCGTAGAGGGAGAGTGAAAGAGAGAGAAAAAAAAAAGAGGAGGAGAGGCAAAGAGTGAGAGAGAGAGAGAGGGAGAGAGTAGAAAGAAGGGGAGAGGGGCGAGAGAGAGAGAGAGGGGGAGGAGATAGAGAAAAGAGAGGGGAGAGAAGAGAGAGAGGGGAGAGAGGAGAGAGATAGAAAGAGAAGAGAGGGAGAGAGGAGAAAGAAGAAAGAGAGGGAAAAATAGAGAGAGAGAGAGAGAGAGAGAGAGAGACGAGAGGGGAGAGGGGGAGAAGAAGAGAGAGAGAGAGAGAGGGGGGGGGGGGGGGGGGGGGGGGGTTTAGAGAGAGAAAGAAAGAAGGCGGGGGTAAGAAAAAGAGAAGGGGGCGGGGGTAAACGAGAGAGATAGAGAGAGGAGAGAAAGCACATTAGCGAGGCAAGAAGATAGCGAGAGACAGACAGCGATAAAAGGGAAAAGAATAGAGACAGACAGAGGGGAGAGAGAGGGTGATCTAAATATCTATTTTCCATTAAACAAACTTATTTACACTAATCAAGCGTTTTTGTGGGCAAATATTGTGTGTTAATATATATATATATATATATTTATAATATATATATATATAATAATTAATTTTTTATATATTTTGGGGGTGGTGGTGTGGGGTGTGTGTGTGTGGTGTGTGTGAGGTTTACCCCCACACACAAAAACACACACACACCCCCACACACACCCCCCCCAAATATAATATATATATATATTTTAATAATATATATATTTATATTTATATTTAATATGGGATAAATTTTTAATAATATATGTATTAATATAATATATATATTTTATATATATATTATATATATATATAACATATATATGTATATTTAAAAAACATATTTTGTATATATATATATATATGCATTTATATGTTTTAAATTATATATATTTTAATATTATATATATAATTATTTATATACATAAATATATATATATATATAATGGGTAGATACACACACACACACACACACAGCTTTTTAAAATACATAATGTGTATATGTGTGTATGAAATAGACACACAACCACACCACACACACATTTAATATGTGGTGTAATATATATATATATTATATATATATATATATATATTTATTTATATATTAATATATAATATAATATATATATAAAATATTAAAATATTTATAACAACACACACACATGCACACAACAGAACACACCACACACACAAAAACACACACACCACACACACACACACACACACACAATTATATATATATATATATATATTATATAAATTAAATTTATATTTAACATGTATAAACATATCTTACATGTATTTATGAAAAGACAAAACCATGCACAAAAAGGGTTACAACCCGGGGAACAAAAACACATTTAAAAACAAGAAAAAATTTCCCGGTTTTAAACTCAGGGGTAAAAAGGGAAAGGGGGGGAAAAAAAAAAGAAAAAAAATCGGAATTTAAACCTAAAATGTCCCCGAGGATTTTTTTTTCTTTCTCTCCTCTTTCAATGAGGTTCTTGTGCATATTTAGCGGAATAGGTTTCATCAGAGTCTTGAAGCTTTTTGTCACCATACCGCACTGGTTGTTATATTTATTTTAGGAAAAGTCAAAAAAGTGGGTGAATGGGGAGAGGGAGGGGTTTTGGGGGGGATAAGGAAGAAAAAAGAGAGAAAAGAATGGAGGGCGGGGGAAACGTAGGGGGAGATGGAGGAAGAGGGAAAGGGGAAAGAAAAGGAGAGGAGGAAGAGAAGAGATGAGAGGCAAGAGACAGACAGCCAGAGAGAAGAAAGAAAAAAAAAAGCCCAGGTTTTCCCTTTTTAACCAACAACCCACCCTTTTGCTACTCTGGCGCCCACCTTCCGTTTTTGGGGGCATTGCAATAGGTCTACCTGGTTTTGCTTTAAATTTGCTTCATGACGTCTTATGGTATTATATCTTAACCGTTTCCCAGGGCGACCAATTCTGGAAGCTTTAAAATTTACCTAGGTTTTTTTTTTTTCATTGAGAAAATTTATAAAAGGGGTGAATGGAGAAGGAGAAGGGGAGAGGAGGAAAGACGTAAGATGGAAAGGAGAGGTGGAGGGAGGAAGGAATTGAGAGGTGAGAGAGCGAGCTAGAGAGAGGAGGGGGGAGAGGGGCTTGAGAGTTTGGGGAGAGGGAGAGAGAGAGAAAAGGATCAAGCGAACAGACAGTCAGAGAGAAAAGGAAAGAGAGGAGGGAGAGATCGGGAGGGAGGGAGAGAGCGAGAGACAGACAGCGAGATAGAAACTTTCAGAGCGGCTTCAAATAATTTATTAAGAAAAAAAGAAAAAAAAATAACATTTGACAATATAACACGTAAAGTTTTGGATGAGAGAGAGCGAGAGAGAGAGAGAGAGAGAGAGGGAGCGAGAAAGCAAGAGTTAGGGAGGGGGATAGAGCGAGAGATAAGGAGCGAGCGGGAGGAGAAAGAAGAGAAACAGTTAAAGCATAGTTTCAATTATTAAACCCTAACTCTCTGTGCTGTCTCCGGCCCGCCCCCCTACCTTCCGTTTGGTTGCATTGCACTTAACCGGGCTTTGGGGCTCCTAGACTGCCTCGGAGCGTTTTCATGACGATATTAACGGATTTACATTACTGTTTCACACCCACACACACACACATTATCCATGTAATATATTCACACCACACACACACACACACACACGCACACCACACACACACACACACACACACGCACACAACCTACACTCAAACACCCACACAACACATGATATATATATATATTTTATAATTATATAAATTATTATATATATATATCTATATATGTATATATATATATATATATATATCTATATATATATATATATACACAAAAAAAACCCCCCCACTTGGGGGGTAACCCACCCCCTCCCACCACCACCCCCCCCAACCCCCCCCCACCCCACCCCCGGTTTATATATATATCTATATAAATTAAATTCTATATATTTCTATATATATATATTTATATATAGATCTAGATAGATATCAAAGTTTATATATTCAACGGTTAACAGCACACTGTATGTCACCCCCCCCCCCCCCCCCCCCCCCATTTTTGATGAGAAAAATATGATCGGAGTTACAATACACAGATGTGATCTTCTTAATTACGGGTTTCGCATAATCCCCAGGGATCGAAGAAAGACAACGTCAGGCAGCCGCCTGCGACTGTAGCCCTTCGTGAGATCTGTCAGTCCCGCATCATAGGGAAAATCACCTCCAGAGGACTGACGAAGGGCGGACCCTTGAATGTTGTGACCCGGAAGCAACAATAGGATATAACGACCTAGGCTGGCACTTGGAATTAGCTCACCTATTGCTCCTGTAGGCGGGTCACCTCGCCGAACTCGCGACCGAGATGTGTTGGTTGAAGCAAGGCACACTTGGTCTTTCTGACCTCAACCACACTGGCTGACTCCAACACACTGCACTACGATTTGTGTGCTATCTTGACCTTTACCCTCAGTCGGTCCTTCTCTTTATACATATTACACTTTGTAGAATACTATGGATTTATTTTGAAGTTATGTAAATGTTAATGTATCAGTGCTGTGTTTGACGCTACCTTTTATTTCTCTGTGTGGATATTAGAGTAATCTTATACCATCACAATATAATATATATTATATATATATATATATATATCATATGAATATATATAAATATATTAACTTACAAATGTATACATTAAATATCTATAATCTATATTCTTTATCTATTTCTATATCTATAATCTATATATATATATATTTATTATATATATATATCTATTATCTATACGTACACACACACACCCCGACAAACAACACCACCTCACAACGTTATCACCATCTAATCAATTTTGTTTATATCGAATAAAAAGTGGAGCAACTAGCAAGGTCGCCATTTCAAACAATTCCTGGCTTCCTCTGGTCCATTATCTCAAAGTTTGACCATCAACATTGGGTGGCTTCCGCATCTGCAATACATGGACCAAGCTACAGCATGTGTCTGTCCAGGTCGAGCATCTTTTGTTTTTGCTCCTTGTCTGCACTGAAGGACTTTTCGTACACATTAGGTGTCCAAACTTGCGGGTGATATACACACACACGCCACTCATCACCACACACACACGCACACACACACACTCACACACACAGGAAACGCACGCACATCTAACATATATATATCTAGATATATTATATCTATACCAAATATATATATATATTAGATATATATATTATAAGTCAGTCGAGCAATCAATCAATTATCAATCAAAAAATATATATATTACATATATATATATATATATATATAGATATATATTTAATTTATTATAGTATTTATCTATATGTATAATATTTATACACCCCCCCCCCCCCCCCCCCAAATCTACATATATACAACACATACTATTGTGTGTATGTGTATACACGTTGCTTCTTTCTAATCACGTCATTCCTCCTGTGTCTCCCCTCCCTCTCCCCGGGCGCATCAGACGCTAATTACATTTATGCTTCCATTAGCGATATGCAAAAGCATTCCCTCCCAATGAGAAGCAGTTACTCCAGCCTGATCACGTGACTAAAGGCAGGCACTCAGCCCTTCCTTTACGACGCCCTTCGCCTATTATTCAGATGCAGGCTAGTCAAATATAGCCTTTTGGCCTGGAACCCGCGTGCTCATAATGTAGTGGACCTCCACTGATCTCTATAATCTCAAAACAACTAAAAAACAATTTCGAAAACTGTCATTTGTGAATAGATAATCAAACATGAAACACTGTTTCTCTGTTGTATATCTATTTCAAATCTTTCAGTAATGACTTAACTATGTGCCCCCCCCCCAGAATAAGCAGTGTTAATTTACGGAATAAATATTTGAATCTGAACTTTGTCTCTACCGCCTCGTCTGTTGCCCATCTACGGTCTCTCACTCACTCTTTCTCTCTCTCCTAAAATCTATTTCCCCAATATCGAGTATATTCACGTGTTTTTTTTTTCCTCCGTGACCCTCATCGATAGAAAAAAAAAAAAAATATTCAAATCCTTACCTTCATTTTGGTACAAAGGGTAAGAGACGAGGTGTGGTGGAGGGGGAGGAGGAGGATGGGCCCCCCCACCCCCCCCAACACCAGCCAGTGGGGGGGAGTGACACCCATGACTGGCAGCGTCATAGATCCGATTGTCAGTCTATCATTCTTCATTGTAATGGGAAAGAGGGAGTGTAGGGAAGGGTGAAGGAAGGTGGGGGTGGAGGAGGGGGTTGGATCTTATGGGATGTTATGTCTTTTGCATAGTTATGTTATTATTTTGTTATTGGTGTTATTATTGCTTATTGGGAACTATCACTATTACAGTCAATACAATACTGTTATTATAGCACTATCAAGCATTTTCTTTATTGTTTGCTTTGTTTTTATTATCATTATTTTTGTTATTTATCATATATCATCATCATTATCATCCTTTTTGTTGTTGTAGATTTTATCACGATTATTTTGCTTCGTCATTGGATTCCTTGACAGAGTATTTAGCATCATATTTAGTCAGCAACAACAGTACAAAAGCGACAATGTTTTGAGGGCCCCTTATATCCATGATGACCCATGACTCTTATCAATATGCAATTCAATTTTAGTTGATTTTTTGCTTGGTTAAAGTGATTTTATGACCTAGAATCCAATCATTATATTCATATGATACACGGTGAATGATACCAATGTCATAAAATAGCAACATAATATGAAAGCAGTAGAAGCAGCGAGTGATCCCGGAATCTACTGGAAATGTATTTCAAGGGCATTTTCTCTTGAAAATCATTGTTAACATATTTTTGTTTTTGTATTCTAGGTTTTGTTTTTTCAAAATCTCATATTAAATTCATAGTAATTGCTGGAATACAAATTACCTTTCCACTTACAATCTTACAATCCCAAACAATCTTCTTACATCAAACAATCACCAACCTTCAATCCAAAATTACTCTACAAAAGATTACATTTAACATTACATCTAAAAACTACATATAAATTTATAATGGCATTGATGTAAAATAGTTTTACTATAGAGTTTTTAAAAAAATTGGGATTAATTTATTGTCAAGATATCATGGCTGAATACTGAGGCGTCGGTGAATAATACAGTACTGTTGAAAAATGTAATTTGTCAGCCTCGCCTCTTGTGCATCAAGCTTCAAGGACCTTTGTCTGAGGACATAATGGACAGGGAAGGTAACCTAGCCGCATGCCATCCAGATTCTGTAAAACCCTCTGCTCCCCCACCCCACCCCCCACCCCCCCCTCCCTCACGTGTTGTTCTGCTGTCCCTAGTTGACTGTCATATGAAGCATCCATTGACATCGTCTCCAATCTCACTTTTCGCACTGGCCTCCCTCCGCCCTAAACACCGTCAGCCCCCCCCCCCATCACCCCCCCCCTCCCCCCCAAAAATTGTACGATACCCCAACCACTCCCCCAGTTTGAAAACCCCCCCCCCCCCCCCCCCCCCCATCCCTACCCACCCCCCCCCCCCCACCCCCCCCTATCCCCCCCCCACGTACCTTGCGAATTTGTCGAATTGTTCCTTTTCATTAGCAGGAGATCAGGTTAAGATTAAAGATTCGTGAATATATTGCGATGCCTGCCACTCTACATTTAGGACATAAACATAGTTCGAGTATGATTTGGTCGCTTGCTCCCGAAGGAGCTGATGTATATTGTTTATTAGTATGTAGCGGGTCTTTCATCTGCTCTCTTGTGAGGTGCTTGTCTCAATCTTCTGGCGTGGACAGAACAAACATTGGCTAATGTTCACTGAACATCTAAGTCACTTCGGCCTGAACAACTCCTCCCCTGATCTCAGTCTCTGGATACAAACTCAGAAAGCTTATGACTTGACCAGCCCCGTATAATGGATTCAACTTGCAACATTTTGCTGATAAGTATTGCAACCGAATTAAACTTCTAGGATCCTTAGTATAGTGGTCTATGCTCTTGAGGAGATATGCATTGGTAATTGTTTAACTGGAAAAAGGACGGAAGACTTATGGGGAACCCAATGGTACGTTTTTTTTTTTTTTTTTTTTTTTTTTTTCTGAGGATGGTAGAGTCAAGTTGTTAAATTGCCGGTCGGTTTGTTCAACTTTTACAGATGGGAAAAAAGGCAAGAAAGTCAGTATGAAGTGACAACAAGCAGGGACATGAAGGTTATCAGTTTAGTCACAGTTTGTCTTATTGTATCGAAGAAAAAAAAGTTTGGTCTTAATCCATCTCATTTGGAGCTCCCTCTGTAGTATTACAGAATGATATACAATATTTATGTAACGCTTGTAAGTGCAAGAACTAACAGATCCTCTACCTGTCTCCGGTATGAAGTTATCTTGTTTGATTGGAGGTTTGAAAATCATCGTTGGACACTTCGATCAATATCGGTGGATTATTCACAGACATTAATTTTTTTTAGAATCCTTTAGTTGGTACAATTTTGGAAGCTTTAATTGCGTGATGTCTCTTACTGAAGTACCAAGGAGGGCAGAAATTCATGAAAACGTAATTTGATTAAAAAAAAAAAATGTTTCTTCATTCGATACACTTGGATTATTTAAAATGGAAATGATGATTAATAAGAAAAAATTAATCCAAAAACTTGTCTTTTAACCGTGATTGAACATATCACTTCGAGAAGTGAGACGCACTGAGAAGAGAAACAGGACAGATAGAGAGAGAGCAAACATACAACAGGACAGAGAGAGAAATAAAAAGACAGACAGAGACAAACAGCCATGAGAGACAATTTGGAGGACAGGACCGTTACAAACATACAGAAAGGACAGGAGAGACAAACAGGACAGATAAAGAGAAAGAACAAAAGCAGGAAATTAAAGGAAAAAAAAGAAAAGAAAAATAAGACAAGGTTGCTAACGTGAATAAGAAAGAAATTGGCCAATAGGATTATCGTTCTCGAGGAAATTGCCTCTCCGATTCAACCGAAGGCCTCCATCAATAATTCAAATAACTAGTACTCATATGTCTATTTATAGGATTTGGTGCATTTTGGAGAACATAATTTCATATCAATTTCACTGTGTGGCAGATTATATGGAGAATTATTGTTTTTTTTTTTTACTCTAAGTGCAAATTTATATTGTAATTGCCTCATCATGAGAGGATACGTTGTTAATGCGCAAATGTAGTGTTGTTTTATCCAGATATATGACTGTAATTACTGCAATTGTTGAGTATAAGTGGAATGCTTTGGACTTTTATAACTTGAGATAAATAACATGTGTGAATGTACCTTGTTGGGCGTTTGTTATGTACACACATGGAGCTAAAAGATTAAAAAAAAAAAATTATATATATCACACATACAACACACAACACACACACACACACACACAATATATATGTTATATATATAATTTATATATATATATATATATATTTATATATTTATTATATGTGTGTGTGTGTGTGTGTGGGTGTTGTGTGTGTGGTGTATGTGTAAATAAGTGTGTATATGTTATGGTAATGTATGTGCTGTGTGTAATTATATATAATATTTTATGTATATATATATTTTTTCACACACACACATATAATTAGTGTGTGTGTGTGTGCGTGTTGCGTGTGTATATGTATATATATGTGTGTGTGTGCGTGGTGTGGGGTGTAAAAATATAAACATATTAATAAGATTATATAATAATACACACATCCATACACATGTTATATATATTTTATGTATTTATATATATTTTCTCACAAACACACATATACGCACACATGCACAGAACACAATCACCCACAACAACCACACACACACACACCAACCCACACACACACACACACACCACACACATATATTATATATATATATATATATATATATATATATAGATATAACATTATATATTAATGTATATTATGTGTATATATGTGTGTGGATTGTATATGTATGTAAAATAAGGTATATATATATTATATATATTATTTATATATATATATATATATATATGTATAAATGTTATATATGTTGATATGTGTGTGTAGGATATTATGTTAATGTATGGTACCTAAGGTGTATATTTATGTTATATATATATCTATGTATATATATATGTTATATATATATAGTATATATAGATATATATATATATATATATATATATGTATACATATAAACTTGAGTATTTATGCACACACACACAAACACACCACACACACACACACTCACAAGATATACATATCCTTTATATATTTATATATATATATATATAGTATATATATATCTATATATTATACATATATAGTGTACATATATATACATATATACATATTATACATATATATGTATGGTATATCTATATATATATATATATATATATATATATATATATATATATTATATATATATATATATCACACACCACCACACACACACACACACCCACACTCCCACACACACACTCACACACACATATAGATATAATATATATATTATATAGATATATATAGTTATTTATTATATATATTTAAATTTTTTTTTATTATATAATATATACATTATATACTCACACATACATATACTATGTATATGTATTTATAAATACATACATATATACTTATATATATCTAAATATTATATATTATTATATTTATATATATATATATAATATATATATATATAATATCCATAAAAATATACCCCCGCCCGCTGGTACGGCACAGCACTGTTGAACGCTCAACAGTATGCGGTTTCGAGGTATGGCTTCATGCTCTAAAAGCATCGCCAAGCTTTGAATTGAGTGTGTGTCATCAATTGGGACCGTCTTTGGTTAAGGTAAGTAATATAGGACTAGGGTTGTTTAATGCAAAATAAGTCCATTCCTACACCTCTCCTATGCATTTTGGTTCCCGTTTGCGAATGAGCAGTAATAAGGTCAAAACGCGAGTGACCTCGCAAGCGACTGTCAGTCAATTCAAAAGGCACATTACCACCACCTTTAAGTACCATCTGCACTCCATCTTGCTGTTCATTTGAAGTCTAACTGACGTTTGAATTAACAATGGCTTCGCGCATTAAATATTGACCATTTCGAAAGAATTAGCTAATGGAAACATCATTTCGTCAACTCAAAGACTTAATGGTATCAAAAATGCCACAGACGGTGAGATAAAGAGACTTGAAAGTAAAATCTCGGCAAAATAAAAGATGGAAAGCCAAGGACTCGTACTGGATTAAAAAAGAAAAAAAAAAAAAAAGAAAGAAAGAAGAAAAGAAAGAAAGAAAAAACACGAATATCGCCTACCATACTTGACGACCAAAGTAGGGAAACACCTTAGCTTTTTAGTGCACTCCGAAGATCGGAATGAGAACTAGGGAACAAATTACATTTTAAGATAAAGAAAATAGTGAGACGAGCCATTTGGAAACCCCAGAAATGGAGAGGGTTCACGAGAATGGGAGAAAGCAAAGCCCAGCAGAACAAGCCTCGTGACATAATTGCGAAATTCTTCGTAGCAAAGATAGAGAAAAATGTTTTTTCAAAACACACACAACGCTGCGGGGAACAAAACATCTACTGTACGTAAATGAGATCTATGCCCGATAGATATCCGACGCCAACATCTACCACGACTACGTGAAGCAAATGGAGAGGAGCCAGATTGCCCTATTTGATTATACTCTAAGGTATGATCAAGGATGTTCCTCTTCTCATCACTACGGGCGCGCCCATCGGATTACACAAACCCGTGGCTCGAACAGCGAGCTGCCGCGCCCGCCCCCTCGGTTGTCATCGCTGGCGATTTATCCCGTGCGCCACACCACCTCCTGTCGGCGCCCAGAGTATTCCTACTGGCCCGCGTGTTGTTACTGCTTTTGCTGGTTAATGGTGCCGTTATGTTGCTGGTGCTTTTGGTGCTGATAATTGGGAAAAATGATAGTTACTAGTCCACCTGGAACTAATACTAAAGGTACTAACTGCTTGGCCCCTGGTACTGTTACGACTACTAATGCCTGGTACTGTTACCTATGGTTATTGCCCCTGATGATAGTGTTACCGCTGGGGCCTTGGTGCTACTACTATTGCCCCTGGTGCTGATGCTACTGCTACTCTCCAGCCTGCTAGTGCTTTGTTGGCAGTCTTGTACTGTGTGCCCCTGGTGCTGGTGTGAGGCTGGTTCTGGTTCCTCTTGGAGCTGCTCTAATGCTCGTAATCCTGCCGGTGCCTGGTGCTGGTACTATGGGTTTGCTTTGATGTTCGCGTGTTTCTAGTTCTCTGGTGGACTGCTACTATTGCTGGTACCCCTGGTACTAGTACCCACAGTGCTGCAGCTACAAATGGTGCTGTCCCTGGTGCGGGTACTTCTACTGGTGCCCTTAGGGCTGGTTCCTGGTGCGGGTATACTGCTGGCGCCACTGCGCTGGTTCCCCTGGCCACTGCTACTTCTGCCGGAGCACTAGTACTGGGTTCGCCAAGCGGGCGCTAAGCCCGGCTCAGCACTCCCATCAAGTCCTAGGACTCAGGTCTAGGGAACTGCTACAGGCTTCATAAGGCCACACACGGAGCCATCATAAAGTTTTTTTTTTTTTTTTTTTTTTTTTTTTTTTTTTTTTTTTTTTTTTTTTTTTTTTTTACATATTAGTGTCACTCGTTATAGTGCATTACCTTCCGGCATTTCAATGTTATAACTTTCCAATTTAGCGCTTTAGAACATGAAGAGTCTGTTACAATGTATTATTTCTAAGACAAGAACTCTTGCTATGTATAGACAAATTATTAGAGAAGCTTTTACTAAAGCATTTTCTAAGAGCAACTTAGATATTTCCACCTTACCAAATTTCACTTGCCTGATTGCTTTAGACATTTCTAACTGACTTCCTGAAAATATCCGTTAGAATAATGTCTTTCAATATCAAACAGCTTGCCACTTAAATCGAAGAGTTTCAAAAACAGAGATGTAGAGCTTTTTTTCGAGTGCAATATTGATATCTTAGAGGATTTTTTTTTTTTTTTTTTTTTTTTTTTTTTTTTTTTTAAACAAAACTAGACGATATCATTCACAGCTTTTATAATCGTGTCCGCTCCCCCAGACCACTATTGATAACGGTAACTTAGAGGAGGTAGACCAAACAGAATTTCTAGGTGTTGTAGATAAACTTTATTAACGTAGCAAAATAGCAAAAATATGCTATTATACTATTTACTAAATATATATTCAACACGTAGCCACTGAAACAGAGAGGCTTATGTTATCATTAACTATTCTTAGCTTATTCAAATCTAAATTATTGCCTAACAGTATGGGGACGGAGCTAGCCAGTTCATCCTTACATCTACAGAAGATTTTATAAGAAATATCATGAGACTGAAGACCACAGATCGTATGAATCGATTCGTTTGTCAATTTAAAATTATAAAATTCAATGACTTTACACTTTAGTCATACTCCGGTATATACTTAAACTGTTGTCAACACTTAATTTCATCTCCCACCAATTTTAATAATAGTAAAAACAATGTTTACACCAAACAGAGGACAATTCAGACTCTTGTCCTCCTCTAGTTCCCATCTTTCAATCAGAGAGGCATATTAAATATCGCGGTGTCATTATTTTCAATCGGCATTCCCCATGAAAGAAAAGAAAAAAATAATACCCATGACAATTTAAAGGCGTTGAAATCTAATTAAACTAACAGATACACTTATACACAAAAGTAAAAAGAAACAGATTAATGATGATTATTCAAACTTTTGTTTTGTGCTATTAGTTGCGGTTTCTTATCTGTTATGAATGTCCAACTGTAAATATGCTATAATGGGTTATGATTTAGTTTTTCCTATTAATGTGCCTAGAATTTTTATGTTCTATTCATTTGGATTATGTTGTTTCTATATATATGTATATGTATATCTCTTTTTTATCCAATGCTTATTCACTAATTTATGCTTACTTCATGTATATATTTTATATTTTTTTTTAGAATCTTTGATTTAAGTGTCATAAATGGTGGCATAATTTGTACGCTTTTTAAGGTTTGCAACGCGTCACCAAAACTTGGTAGAAACTAAAAACAATGTATTATGACTGGTTCTGAAAATTGATTGGCCAAAATAAAACAATTCAATTTCATATAGTTATATATATATATTATATATTTATATATATATATATATATATAATATTATATATATTTTATATATTTATATTATTATATATATATATAATATATATATATATATATATATATATATATATTTACATACACCATACATATATGTCCCATACATTCCACCACACACACCACACACACACACACACACATATTATATTATATATTTATATATATATATATATATTTTTTATTATTTATATATGAGGAAGATGGTAGAATGCAGTAACGATTTAATAAAGAACTACAAATTTTTACCTCTTTCTCACATAGATATAACTCGGGTAACTGATTTGGGACTTTAATTTGTGATTCGTTGCTGCCGAGCGCGCGGGAATTGTCTTGTAAAAGCTCGTATCATGACTCTGCTAAGAGTAAATAGGTAAAATTCATGAACGTC
>NW_028234443.1:27609734-27611239 GCF_977035675.1 Penaeus japonicus | reverse complement strand
ATTATCATTATGTTTGTGTTATGAATATCAATATCATAATAATTCTTATCATCAAATATGTCATCAAGTTTATCCTTTTCATTATTTTTTTCTCTGTTAATGCATCACACCCCCATTGCTGTTACATTATTTCCACTATTCTGGGAACCATTATGTCTTTCATGTTCGCTTTGGACTAAACCTTATGTGACTCCTGATACAGATGTGTGTGTATGTGTGTGTGTGTGTGCAAATTCATCATGGAATACAATAATGATATGCCTCTTAGTTGTCTTAGCTGAGCCTTTTGCAACCAGTAGACTGCCCTTCAACTGGTCTTGTATATTCCATTTTTTGCGGCTGGACTGCATCAACTTAACCACTGGATGAAGGTGTTGTATTGATCTTATTAACATTGTTGTGATTATCATTGTTATTGTTGTGTTTACTTCTGCTGCTACCATTACTCTAATGTCAATCCTCATTTGCTTACTATCCCGGATATCTTAAGGACGCTTATTCCATTACTTTATATCGCCCATAATTGATAATTCCAGCTGTCTATAATAATAATAATAATAATAATAATATATAATAATAATAATAATATACATATATATATATATATATATATATATATATATATATATATATATATATATATATATATATATATACATACAATGCACATACAATGTAAGGACCCTGAGAACAGAATCTGATCTTCTGACACTGCTTGAGGAACTTTCATTTATTAAATGGGATATTGTAGGACTTTCTGAAGTTAGGAGACTAGGCGAAGAGCAGAAATTACTAAATGATGGGCACTTATTATACTGGCGAGGTAAACCCTTGGATAGCAAACAAGAATCAGGAGTAGGTTTCTTAGTTCACAAGCGACTTGAAAAGAATGTTAGGGAATTCTATAGCGTGAGCGAAAGAGTAGCTTCTGTAATACTGAAACTAAACAACAGATATAGCCTAAAAATTATCCAAGTGTACGCTCCTACCAGCAGTCATAGTGATGAGGAGATAGAGAGCTTCTATGAAGATGTGCAAGCAGCTACCGATAGAGCAAAAACCCATTTTAACGGTATTATGGGGGATTTTAATGCTAAGATAGGAATAAGGGAAGATGGAGAATTATCGGTTGGGAAACATGGAATAGGCACCAGAAATGAGAGAGGGCAAAGATTGATAGAATTCGCCGAAGCTCGATCTCTTAAAATTATGAATACATTCTTTGAAAAGAGAACCGGGAGGAAATGGACATGGAAATCACCATCCGGCATTAAAAACGAAATTGACTTCATAATCACCAATAGGCGTGACATCGTACAAGACGTAACCGTTATCAATAGAGTAAATGTCGGTAGCGACCATAGACTGGTCAGGAGTAGAGTTAAGTTACAGCTAAGAAGGGAACGAAACAAGCTCATACAGAAGCCTCTCGCTAATCTAACCAACATCAAGAATAGGGCGACGGAATTCAGTATCAACATCCGAAACAAATACTCAGCTCTCGA
>NW_028234443.1:27594734-27604734 GCF_977035675.1 Penaeus japonicus | reverse complement strand
TAACTGTGGAGGTCCCCATCAGTCAGGCTCTGCTGATTGCAGTAGCCTGAAGAAGGAGACTGAGACATTAGCATACATGAGAGAGCACGAAGTTAGCTACCGTGAGGCCAAAAAGAAAGTGGAAGGTTTGACAAGCAAACCCAATACTTCTTACGCCTCAGCAGTAACTAACAATGTTTCCAGTGCAATCAGTGTTAGTCAGCAGCTCGCAGTTAAAGACAAGGAAATTTCCGATTTGAAAGAAACAGTAAAGGACTTGATGAATCAGATTAAAGAATTGAATAAGACAATTAAAGAAATTGCTGAATCAACCCAGCAAAAACAGCATCTTAAGGAGGTCGATATCAAATCACAATCCGGATCGCACCTTCTAGTCCGGGCGACCCCTACTAGAACTTCGTCTGGAGGTAGTTCTGCTCGTAAGAGCAGATCATCCTCCGCCGGGCGTCTCTCTAGTGGAGGGGAGCAGGCCATGGAGACTACTGTCTCCAAAAATTCCCGAGAGAGGCCCTCGGGAAGCGAGGGAGAGGAGGAGGCGCCTCCCTCCCAAAAAAAGAAAATAAAAACCACCGGACAAGGCACTTCCAAACCCCATAAAACGTAATCCACGCGTATACCATTATACAATGGAACTGTCGAAGTCTTAGATCAAAATTAAACTCTCTTAGATTATTAGCCTCGTCCTATGCTCCCGATATTATCGTACTACAAGAAAGCCATTTAAACGACCAAGTCTCTGACGAGGTCGTATCGCTAAGAAACTACCATCTTTGTAGAAAAGACCGAGAGGGAAGGGGTGGAGGCGGAGTCGCCATGTACATCCACCAGAATCTCCCTTTCATTGAAGTGACGATTAATTCTACTTTGGAACACGTCGCATGCAAAGTAAAATTCAATAACACGTATCTGACTATATGCTCAGCTTACTGTCCACCTGATAAAAGGTTAATCTATGATGAGCTTTTTGCTATTCAGGACAGTCTGCCAAACAATAAATTAATTCTAGGTGATTTCAATGCTCGTCATACATCTTGGGGTTCCCTGCGGGTGAATGGTAGAGGTGAGCAAGTAGTTAAGTTGATCAACGACTCTGATCTGGTTCTTCTAAATGATGGTAGTCCAACGCGAATAGACGATAATACCGGTAATTTGAGCTTTATAGACCTATCACTGGTTTCCTCAACACTAGCAGCCAAGTGCCTGTGGCACACCATTGACGACTCGTTGGGAAGCGATCACCTTCCTATTTGTATTCAATATTCATGCGACACCACGAGGACGCCTTCAGCACCCAAATTTAACGTAAAAAGAGCAGATTGGGTCGCCTTCACAAGGAGCGTCAAGCTCGAAGTTGTTGGAGAAACCATTGATGATAAAGTAAACAATGTTCAAAATTGTATTATAAATGCAGCAATGGCAACCATACCTAAGACTTCGACAGATAGCGTTAAGCATAGAGTTCCATGGTGGACACCAGATTGCCGCAGGGCGCTATGTGAACGAAATAGGGCCTACAGGCTTTTCCATAATAACATCACAAATGAGAACTTTCGCAATTACAAACAAGCGAGAGCTAGGGCTCGTAGAACAATCAGACAAGCCAAAAGAGACTCCTGGCGAAGCTTTGTCTCTACGATTAACAGCAATACAAAATTATCAGAGGTTTGGTCCACAGTAAATAGAATAAATAGAAAAAAAACATCAAATAAAATCAGAAATATAATTCATGAGGGAATTAATTATGATTCACCTAGAGACATTGCTAACACAATCGCCAGGCAGTTCTCTTATACAAGCAGCTCGGAAAATTACAACCCTGCATTCCTGACCACCAAGGAAGCAGCCGAGCTGCAACCAATTCACTTTGCCACAGGAGATGACTTTGATTATAATAAAGACCTAACTATAAATGAGCTTGTCCGAGCCCTAGAAGCCTGTAGAGGAACACCCCCAGGCCCCGATGAGATTCGATATGAGATGATAAAGCATCTTAATCATGATGACATGATTAAGTTGCTAGAAGTGTACAATGATATTTGGAAAAGCCAGACTTTTCCAAATTCATGGCACTTCGCCCACATCATTCCCATATTGAAAGGAGGGGGAAATCCCAGATCCGCCATCTCTTACCGCCCAATTGCGTTGACAAGTTGCTTATGCAAGGTCATGGAAAGAATTGTTAATAGTAGGCTATTGCATTTTCTAAATACCAGAAATTTACTAGTTGACGAGCAGTGCGGCTTCCGAAAGGGACGTCAAACTCTCGATCAGCTAGTAAAACTGGAAAGTCATATTCATGAGGCATTTGCCAAAAAGCATTTTTTGATATCAGTATTTCTAGACATAGAAAAAGCCTACGACATGACTTGGCGACATGGCCTACTCAGAAAACTTTATGCTTTCCGATTACGTGGAAACTTGCCTTGTTTTATCCAAAATTTCATTTCTGACAGAACTTTTTCTGTCAAATTATTTTCTGACAACGTCACTTTCTCGGACATTTTTGTCCAGGCAAACGGGGTCCCACAAGGAAGTGTCTTGTCTCCCACATTATTTTTATGTATTATAAATGACATTTTAATTAACCATCTCCTCCTCGGAATCTTAAATACTCACTGTACGCCGATGATTGTGCATTATGGCACTCCAGCAATAATGCAGAGTTCTCGGCAAATCAGATCCAATTGGCACTGGATATGATTCATAACTGGGGCCTCCAGTGGGGTTTTAAGTTTTCCATTAGAAAAAGTATTGGCGTGGTTTTTACACATAGGAGAAAGCCCAACATCAGGCTAACTCTAGACAACCATCCAATACCTATTCAAAATTCAGCTAGATTTCTTGGACTACTCTTTGATAGTAGATTGAATTGGAAAGACCACATTGGTCAATTAAAGAATAAATGTCAAAAAGCACTCAATTTATTAAAGTGCATTTCTGGACACAAATGGGGAGCTGATAGAAAGTCTTTACTGATGTTATATAAATCCTGATTAGGTCTAAAGTAGATTATGGGTCAATCGTGTATGGCTCGGCAACGAGCTCAACTCTGAAAGGTTTGAATGTAGTACAGAATGCGTGTTTACGAGTCTGTCTTGGAGCCCTTATGTGCACTCGCACTGAGCGCCTAGAGGTAGAGTCGGGAGTACCTCCCCTCCGTCTCAGACGCGGCCAGCTTGCGCTGACCTATGCCGCGAAGGTAGCCAGGCCAGGCAAAGCCCCAACATCCAAACAGGGATGTTTTGCGCCGGCAGATAGGGCCCCAGTATCGCGGCGGGAAGCCGCTGGGCAATAGACTCTATGACCTCACAGATAAAGTCGGTATAGATCTCTCTACCATCGATACCCTGGTTCAGTCAAATATAGCACCGTGGGAAACACCCAATTTTTCTACCGTAGTAGACTGGCTACCATCAGCCAAAGCCACGGTGTCGGAGGTGGAGGTACGCCAGAGGTTCAGAGAGATCTTAATTAAACATCTTTCCTTTTTTCATTTATATACCGACGGGTCCAAGACAGACGAGTGTGTGGGAGCGGGTGTATGGTCGACTGAATGTCAGTTGAGATTTCGATTGCCGAATCATACATCGATCTTTCTTGCCGAACTATTTGCAATAGATAAAGCTTTAGATTTTGCCCTATCGACGACCCACGATAGAATAGTCATTTTTTCAGACTCGTTAAGTTCAATTAAAGCCATTAAATCACTAGAAACCACCTATAATGAAATACAGGGTAATATCATTCGTAAAATGCATAGTGCCAATAAATCAATCAAACTGATATGGGTACCTGGACACTCGGGTATCCATGGTAATGAACAGGCTGACAAACTAGCCGGGTCGACTGGCGATCTGGAGCCTGGTATTATCCGCACAGATCTCAGGTGTTTTGTCTCTTTTATAAAAGCAAAAATCCATCTCCTGTGGCAGAGTGAGTGGACCGACCTCACCATAACCCACAAAAACAAAGAAAAAATTGAAATGTGGGACACAGCCTACAGAAGAAACAGAAGGGAGGAGGTGGTGTTGGCCCGACTGAGGGTCAATGCCACAAGACTTACCCACCTCACTCCCTACATTGAAAAAACATTCCCTCCACAGTGTGACCACTGCAACCGACAGCTAACAGTGGCACATATATTAACATCATGCCAAAGATATAATGATAAAAGACAATATATAAAAAATTACACACAAATAAAGAATATAGAATTTAATATTAAAAATTTATTATCAAACGATGAAAAAATCATCCAAAAAGTAATCACTTTTCTAAAGGAGACAAAACTTTATGACCTTATATAGATTGATAAAATAAAATGGAATCATTGGCTTAATAACCTTGGCTTGTGCCGCTGGTTGATAGCCAATAAATCCAACAAGCAAGCATATATATATATATATATATATATATATATATATATATATATATATATATATATATATATATATATATATATATTATGTTGTGACATAGATTTGTGGTAATCACTATGGCATTCCATGTTTCCTGCTGATTCCAAAACATTAAACTTCATCATTTAATACAAATGCTAACGATTTATATCATTATAAAAATCAAAATTAAGAGAAAATTTCTTCAAGTAGTAATGACAAGTATCAAGTAGTTCCCAAAATTATTATTTCGTTTATATACATACGTCTATCTTATTATATCTTTATATATATATATATATTTATATATATATATATATATATATATATATTTATATATTATATATATATATATTAATATATATATATATATATTATATTATATATATTTACATATATATGCAATATATATATATTATATATATATATATATATAATATATATATATATATATATATATATATATATATATATATATATATATATATATGTATGTATGCATGCATATATACTTATGTATATATATATTTATATATATATATATATATATATATATATATATATATATATATATATATATATATTTATAAATATATAATATATATATATATGCAATTATATATATATATGCAATATATATATATATATATATATATATATATATTATATATATATATAATATATATATCTATATATATATAAGAAATATATATATACTATATATATATATATATATATATATATATATATATATATATATATATATATATATATATATATATATATATATATTACATTGCATATACTTATATGCAATATATATATATATATATATATATATATTATATATATATATTGTGTGTGTGTATACATATATGAATATATATATACTGTACTTATATACACATACATGTGTTCGCATACATGTATATAGCTGTATGTATATACATTTATACATACAAATATATGTGCTTATGTACTTATATACTTATATATATCATATACATATCTACGTAAAATCCATATCTATACATAAATATATGCATAAATATGAATATGAATATACAATATATATATATGTATATATATACATATATATATATATATATATATATATATATATATATATATATATATATATATATATATATATATATATGTAATTAAACTGCCATTAAATGAAAGGAAAAACTCGCGACGTTTCGAACTCTTTAAAGAAAGTTCTTCATCAGGCGTAAGCAATCCAAAAAAATGAATCTTTTCATTTTTTGGATTACTTATGCTTGATGAGGAACTTTCTTTAAAAAGTTGCGAGTTTTTCCTTCCATTTAGTGGCAGTGTTTTATTGTATCTGTTATGTGCACGCTACTGTGTTTGTGTCTTTGTGATTCATATATGTATATATATACGTATGCATGTATGTATATATAAATACATTAATATATTCATATAAATAGACATATATATATATATATATATATATATATATATATATATATATATATATATATATATATATATATATATATATATATATGTCTATTGATTTAGATATGAAGATATATTAATTCGCAATTGTTTCAATATATTCCATTTTTGCAAATTTAATTGTTGAATGTAGGTAATTGTGTTAGTAACATTTTACTAATCACTATGGTAATTAATATTTGATATTGACTATAATCCTTTCATATTTACTTTTTCCTAGTACGGTTATTTTTTATTTGTTTATCAAGAAAGGAAAAGCACTAAAATATTTTAAAGACGAAGATAATGTTTCTTGCTTGCTTGTTGGATTTATTGGCTATCAACCAGCGGCACAAGCCAAGGTTATTAAGCCAATGATTCCATTTTATTTTATCAATCTATAGAAGGTCATAAAGTTTTGTCTCCTTTAAAAAAGTGATTACTTTACTTATTATTTTTTCATTGTCTGATAGTATATTTTTTTTATATTGAATTCGATATTTTTGATTTGAAAGTAATTTTTTATTTTTTGTCTTTGATTATTGTATCTGTGGCATATTGTCAGGATGTGTGATATTGTCATGTTGTTATTGCAATAGCCACATTGTGGAGGGAAATTTTTTTCAATGTAAGGAGTCAGGTGGGTGTATCGTGTGGCATTGACCCTTAGTCGGGCCAACACCACCTCCTCTCTTCTATCTTTTCTGCAGGCTGTGTCCCACATGTTTATTTCTTCTCTGTTTTTGTTTATTGTGAGGTCGGTCCACTCACTCTGCCACAGGAGATGGATCTTTGCTTTTATAAAAGAGACAAAACACCTGAGATCTGTGCGGACAATACCAGGCTCCAGATCGCCAGTCGACCCGGCTAGTTTGTCAGCCTGTTCATTGCCATGGATACCCGAATGTCCAGGTACCCATATCAGCATGATTGATTTATTGGCACTATGTAATTTACGAATGATATTACCCTGTATTTCATTATTAGTGGTTTCTAGGGATTTAATTGCTTTAAGTGAACTTAACGAGTCTGAAAAAATGACTATTCTATCGTGGGTCGTCGATAGAGCAAAATCTAAAGCTTTATCAATTGCAAAAAGTTCAGCAAGAAATATCGATGTATGATTCGGCAATCGAAATCTCAACTGACATTCAGTCGACCATACACCCGCACCCACACACTCGTCTGTCTTGGACCCGTCGGTATATAAATGAAAAAAGGAAAGATGTTTAATTAGGATCTCTCTGAACCTCTGGCGTACCTCCACCTCCGGCACCGTGGCTTTGGCTGTTGGTAGCCAGTCTAAAACGGTGGAAAAATTGGGTGTCTCCCACGGTGCTATGTTTGACTGAACCAGGGTATCGATGGTAGAGAGATCTATACCGACTTTATCTGTGAGGTCATGGAGTCTATTGCCCAGCGGCTTCCCGCCGCGTTGCTGGGGCCCTACCTGCCGGCGCAAAACATCCCTATTTGGATGCTGGGGCTGCCTGGCTACCTTGGCGGCATAAGTCAGCTCAAGCTGGCCGCGTCTAAGACGGAGGAGAGGTACTCCCGACTCTACCTCTAGGCGCTCAGTGCGAGTGCACTTAAGGGCTCCAAGACAGACACGTAAACACGCTTTCTGCACGACATTCAAACCTTTCAGAGTTGAGCTCGTTGCCGAGCCATACACGATTGACCCATAATCTACTTTAGACCTAATCAGGGATTTATATAACATCAGTAAAGACTTTCTATCAGCTCCCCATTTGTGTCCAGAAATGCACTTTAATAAATTAAGTGCTTTTTGACATTTATTCTTTAACTGACCAATGTGGTCTTTCCAATTTAATCTACTATCAAATAGTAGACCAAGAAATCTAGCTGAATTTTGAATAGGTATTGGATGGTTGTCTAGAGTTAGCCTGATGTTGGGCTTTCTCCTATGTGTAAAAACCACGCCAATACTCTTTCTTATGGAAAACTTAAAACCCCACTGGAGGCCCCAGTTATGAATCATATCCAGTGCCAATTGGATTTGATTTGCCGAGAACTCTGCATTACTGCTGGAGTGCCATAATGCACAATCATCGGCGTACAGTGAGTATTTAAGATTCCGAGGAGATGGTAAAATGTCATTTATCATACATAAAAATAATGTGGGAGACAAGACACTTCCTTGTGGGACCCCGTTTGCCTGGACAAAAATGTCCGAGAAAGTGACGTTGTCAGAAAATAATTTGACAGAAAACGTTCTGTCAGAAATGAAATTTTGGATAAAACAAGGCAAGTTTCCACGTAATCCGAAAGCATAAAGTTTTCTGAGTAGGCCATGTCGCCAAGTCATGTCGTAGGCTTTTTCTATGTCTAAAAATACTGATATCAAAAAATGCTTTTTGGCAAATGCCTCATGAATATGACTTTCCAGTTTTACTAGCTGATCGAGAGTTTGACGTCCCTTTCGGAAGCCGCACTGCTCGTCAACTAGTAAATTCCTGGTATTTAAAAAATGCAATAGCCTACTGTTAACAATTCGTTTCACCACTTTGCATAAGCAACTTGTCAATGCAGTTGGGCGGTAAGAAATTGCGGATCTGGGATTATCTTCTTTCATTATGGGAATGATTATGGCGAAGAGACATCTATTTGGAAAAGTCTGGCTTTTCCAAATATCACTTCTAGCAACTTATTCATGATATCAAGATTAAGATGCTTTATCATCTCATATCGAATCTCATCAGGGCCTGGGGATGTTCCTCTACAGGCTTCTAGGGCTCGGACAAGCTCATTCATTGTTAGATCTTTATTGTAATCAAAGTTATCTCCTGTGACAAAGTGAATTGGTTGCAGCTCGGCTGCTTCCTTGGTGGTCAGGAATGCAGGATTGTAATTTTCCGAGCTGCTTGTATAAGAGAACTGCCTGGCGATTGTGTTAGCAATGTCTCTAGGTGAATCATAATTATTTCCCTCATGGATGATGTTTCTGGTTTTTATTGATACTTTTTTTCTATTTATTCTATTAACTGTGGACCAAACCTCTGATAACTTGGTGTTACTATTTATCGTAGAGACAAAGCTTCGCCAGGAGTCTCTTTTGGCTTGTCTGATTGTTCTACGAGCCCTAGCTCTCGCTTGTTTGTAATTGCGAAAGTTCTCATTTGTAATGTTATTATGGAAAAGCCTGTAGGCCCTATTTCGTTCACATAGCGCCCTGCGGCAATCTGGTGTCCACCATGGAACTCTATGCTTAACGCTATCTGTCGAAGTCTTAGGAATGGTTGCCATTGCTGCATTTATAATACAATTTTGAACATTGTTTACTTTATCATCAATGGTTTCTCCAACAACTTCGAGCTTGACGCTCCTTGTGAAGGCGACCCAATCTGCTCTTTTTACGTTAAATTTGGGTGCTGAAGGCGTCCTCGTGGTGTCGCATGAATATTGAATACAAATAGGAAGGTGATCGCTTCCCAACGAGTCGTCAATGGTGTGCCACAGGCACTTGGCTGCTAGTGTTGAGGAAACCAGTGATAGGTCAATAAAGCTCAAATTACCGGTATTATCGTCTATTCGCGTTGGACTACCATCGTTTAGAAGAACCAGATCAGAGTCGTTGATCAACTTAACTACTTGCTCACCTCTACCATTCACCCGCAGGGAACCCCATGATGTATGACGAGCATTAAAATCACCTAAAATTAATTTATTGTTTGGCAGACTGTCCTGAATAGCAAAAAGCTCATCATAGATCAGCATTTTATCAGGTGGACAATAAACTGAGCATATAGTCAGATACGTGTTATTGAATTTTACTTTGCATGCGACGTGTTCCAAAGTAGAATTAATCGTCACTTCAATGAAAGGGAGATTCTGGTGGATGTACATGGCGACTCCGCCTCCACCCCTTCCCTCTCGGTCTTTTCTACAAAAATGGTAGTTTCTTAGCGATACGACCTCGTCAGAGACTTGGTCGTTTAAATGGCTTTCTTGTAAAACGATAATATCGGGAGCATAGGACGAGGCTAATAATCTAAGGGAATTTAATTTTGATCTAAGACTTCGACAGTTCCATTGTATAATGGTATACGCGTGGATTACGTTTTATGGGGTTTGGAAGTGCCTTGTCCGGCGGTTTTTATTTTCTTTTTTTGGGA
>NW_028234443.1:27577539-27589634 GCF_977035675.1 Penaeus japonicus | reverse complement strand
ATTATCATTGCATTATCCTCACCAATAAAAATCCTTATGCTATTATAATTAACTCTATCCTGTTTTTGCCCTAATTTGTGTTATCACTACCTCGTTATAATATTTACTATGGTTTTATCATGATTTCTTAATCTTTGTTATAAATTATAATTATTAGTATAACCATTGTATTATCATCATCATTATTATTATAAATTATCGATGTATTTACTAATACATTAATTTTTATCACAAATCAGCATCTAATTGTAATCCACATTTTTATCATTTTCATCAAAAAATTGTTGCTACTATTAGTATCACTATCACTATCATTATTTGTTTTCTTATAAATTGCTCTGATCAATATAATCATTACAAATACCATTATCATTATTTTCAACATTTTTAAATACCCATTTACGAAAATTTGCAAAAAATGAACAAAAGAAAAAAAGGAAAATCTGAAAGAAATAGAAAAAGAACGAAAAAAAAGGAAGAAAAAAGGGAAATACAAAAACGGGGAAACATTTCGAAAACCCAAATCAGATCTAAAATTTTCCCTTTGGAAATTTGATTTTTTTTTTATTCATTATTCGTATTCTTTGATTCTTTTAATACAAAAATTTAAACTAAATTAATTAATCTGAATTTAGGATGATTTAAAATTTAAAATCTTGGATATATTGTGATTTCTATTTGCGAAGGCAGGTTAGATGGATTTTTTTGTGAATTGTTTGTTTCGTTTTTTTATGTGTATTTTTGGGTGTTTGTTTATCCTTTTTGCTCGTTAGTTCAGGTTATGTTATTTTTGGTGTTTGTTTACCCTTTTTTTTGTTTGTTAGTTAAATATTTTTGGTATTTTTGGGTGTTTGTTTATCCCTTTTGCTCCGTTAGTTCAAAATTTATGTTTATTTTTGGGTGTTTGTTTTCCTTTTTGATCTGTGGGGGATCTGTTGTATATTTTTTCAACTTGTAACTTATCGAAAAGAAACAAAAATTATAACCACGCTGATAATGATAGTATTTAAAGATATGATAATGTAATTATAAAGATAATGGGGATACTAATCCTGATGAATGTAAAAATAAGATGACAAAAGATGAAAAATGATAAAAATTTAATATGGAAATTTCATTACTGTATAATGATGATATTATTAGTATTGATAATAATAATGATAATTATGGTGGTAAAAATAAGAGTGGAAATGATAATGATAACAATAACAATGCTAATAATGCCAATAATAAGAAAAAACAATGATGGCAATAACAACAACAACAGCAATGATAATAATGAGGCTAATAACGATGATGATGATAACTATGATAAAGATAAATGAATGTCATAACAATGAAAGGAAGGAAAGTTGCCAAGAAGAAGAACAAACATACACACAAAAGGAAAGAAAAAACATCGACCCCCTAAAAATATTCATCTGCGAAATTAAAAAGAAAAACAAACGACTTTGGAAAAAGAAAGAAAGAAAGAAAAAAACATAGAAACTGGGGTTTTCATAAGATAAAGGGAATTATGATTATGATTTTTTTTTTTTTTTTTTTTTTTTTTTAGCAGATAAACACAAATACTTGCCTTCAAACACACACACTGAAAGACACACACATAAAGGCTTCCAATGTCGTTGTTTAGTTTTTTTCGTTTTTTATGTCTTCTCTCTCTCACCCTCATATTCTTTATCTTTCCTTCTCTCTGTCTTGCTCTTTCTCTTTTTTTTTTTTTTTTTTTTTTTTATCTTTATCTCTCTTCCCGTCTCCGTCTCTATCTTTGTCTCTCTCTTTCTATCTCTATCTCTCTTTGCCCTCTGCCCTTCCTTTCTTGTTTCTCTTCTCTCTCTCTCTCTCTCTCTAAACTAAAAACTATCTTTTTCCCTTTTTCCCTCTCTCTATCTCTCTCTGTCTTTCTCTTTCTCCTCCTTCTCTTTCTATCCATCCTTTTCCCGCGCTTTCTCTTCCTCCTTAATTCCTACCTCTTCCTTCATCCTTTTCCCTCCCTCTTTCCCCTCCCCTCCTTTTCTCTCCCTCCCTCCCCTTCCCTTCTTTTTCCTCACTCTCTCTCCTTCCCTCCTTTTCCCTCTCTCCGTCGCCTTTACTCATTTTCCCTCCCTTCCCTTTCCTTCACTCATTTTCCCTCCCTCCCTTCATCTCCTTCCCTCCTTTTCCCTCCCTCCGTCTCCTTCACTCATTTTCCCTCCCTCCCTGTTTTCCCCTTCCCTCTCCCCTTTCCTATTTTTTCCCTCCCTCCATCTCCTTTCCACCTTTTCCCTCCTTCCCTCCCTCCCTTTTCTTCACTCATTTCCCCCCCTCCCTCTCCTTCCCTTCCCTCCCTCTCCTTCCCTCTCTCCGTCTCCTCCCCTTCCCTTCCCTCCCTGCCCCTCCTCCTCTCCTCCCTCCCCCAATCCCTCTCTTTCCCCGAATTTTCCTCCTTCTTTCTCCTTCCCACCTTCTCCTTTCCCCTCAATTTCCTTCCCTCCTTTTCCCTCCTCCTCTCCTCCCCCCCAATCCCTCACTTTCCCTGATTTTCCCCCCTTCTTTCTCCTTCCCACCTTTTCCCTCAATTTCCTTCCCTCCTTTTCCCTCCTTTTCTCTCCTCTCCTCCCCCCCCAATCCCTCTCTTTCCCCGAATTTCCCCTCTTCTTTCTCCTTCCCACCAATTCCCTCTCTTTCCCCGAATTTCCCCCCTTCTTTCTCCTTCCCACCAATTCCCTCTCTTTCCCTGAATTTCTCCCCTTCTTTCTCCTTCCCACCTTTCCCCTCAATTTCCTTCCCTCCTTTTCCCTCCCTCTCTCCCTTCCTCCCTCTCCTCCTCTCCTCCCCCCCTAATCCCTCTCTTTCCCCGAATTTCCCCCCTTCTTTCTCCTTCCCACCTTTCTCCTTAATTTCCTTCCCTCCTTTTCCCTCCCTGCCTCTCCTCCCCCTCCCCCAATCCCTCTCTTTCCCTGAATTTCCCCCCTTCTTTCACCTTCCCACCTTCTCCTTTCCCCTCAATTTCCTTCCCTCCTTTTCCCTCCTTCTCCCTCCAGACTCTTTGCCATTTTTCAACGGATACACGATGGGCGCCAGATGTGCGAAGGAATGCGTCAGTGTTATGAGTCGTAACGCACGATAAAGCTACATAAAAGAAATTTGCTGGATGGGCACAGGGATGTAAAGAGGGAAGGAGGGAGAGAGAGAAGGATTGGAGGATGGAAAGAGGGGAGGGAAAGGTATGAGAAAGAGAGACGGAGAGAATGAAAGGAGGAGGGGGGAGGGGAGGGGGAAGGAGAGAAAGTATGGAAGAGAGAGGTGGAGAAAGTGAGAAAGAGTGTTGGTTGGGGGGGGGGGGGCAAAGGAAGGCGAGAAACAAGGGAGGAGAGAGAGAGAGAAAGAGAGAGAGAGAGAGAGAGAGAGAGAGAGAGAGAGAGAGAGAGAGAGAGAGAGAGAGAGAGAGAGAGAGAGAGAGAGAGAGAGAGAATAGGTAGATAGAAAGAGAGAGAATGAGAAGAGGGGAGAGAGAGAGAGAGAGAGAGAGAGAGAGAGAGAGAGAGAGAGATAGGTAGATAGAGAGAGAGAGAGAGAGAGAGAGAGAGAGAGAGAGAGAGAGAGAGACAGAGAGAAAGAGAGAGAGAGAAGAGAGAGAGAGGGGAGGAGATAGGTTCATAGAAAGAAGAGAGAGAGATGAGAGCCAGAGGAGAGACCAGAGAGAGGGACGAGGAAGGCCTAGGAGGTAAATCCCCCCAAACCCACCCCCCTTATTTTCGAATTTTTTTTATCCCCCCAATTTTTAAAATAGGGCCCTTTCCCGGGAACGTCCCCCTTTTTTTATTGTAAGAGAAGGTTAAAATTTGTTAGTAAATCTTTTTTTATGTCAAACTTGAAATGTAATTAGACATACACATACACATACGAAAATTCACACCCATACTCACATCAACCCGAACACACGGACGTAAAAACATACACAAACACACGCTCACTCAAACACAGGTTCAAACACACTTACACAAACAAGCACACACTCACACATTATGAAACAAAATGCACACACACACACACACACACATACACACACACACACACACACACACACACACACACACACACACACACACACACACACACACACACACACACACACACACACACACACACACACACACACCACAAACCCACACAACACACACCAATCGTAAAGTAAGCCTCACAGAAGAAATTCAAGTTGAGCACTCCACAAACACCTGACATGTCACTGTTTGCCAATTTTAAAGCGATAATGATAGGGTTCAATAACCGAATCGGAAACGATTTGCTTTGAAGATAAAGCTCTAGTAAAAAAAGCCCAAGAAAAAGTTAATCGTTACCAGTTATTGGTTCTGATGGAACTTATATTTTTTATATTTTATACTTGCACATCGCTGATTTTTTTATAATTTTTTTTCCAATTTTCGAGGACATTTTTTTGGGCCCATTATACGAAGGCGACATATTCGTACTTTTTTTTTGTTTTTTTTCCATTATAAATTTAGAAAATTTGCAACATTCCTTCAAAGGGAAGATTAAAATGTTGACAATAATTGCTGTTTGACTTTTGAACGGGGGAAAGTTGCCTTGTTTTAAAAAAACGGATATTCTTTTTTCCTTTTTCTTTTTTTTTTCCCGGATGTAGATGTACCTAGGTGAAATTTAAAAAAAAAAAACTACATGCTAAGACAAAAGAGAGCGAATGAGAGAGAGAGAGAGAGAAGCGAGAGAGCGGAGGCAAGAGAGAGAGAGACGCGAGGAGAGAGAGAGACGAACGAGCATGACCAGAGAGAGCGAGAGTCGAGAGAGAGAGCGCAGTGAGAGGAGAGAATGAGAGAGAGAGAGAGAGAGAGAAAGAGGAGTATTTCATATCTGAACTGCGAAACCAGGCGACCCAAATAATCGAAAAAATGTGAAAAAGTTGAATACGAGGAAACGGATATTCAACATACTCGCTTTGCTGTTTAAAGAGCAGTTCTCAGTTAATGAAATACATATCAATATGAATTCGGAACTGTATCAAATTTATGAACTAATATGAAAATTGAAAGTGTAAGAAACTACACATTGACCACACACACACACCTACACATACGAAATAATATATATATATATATATATATATATATATTCTATTATATAATATTATATCCTAACCTATACATATATATCTATCAAAAATTATATATATATATGATATTTATATATTATATATATATATATATATATAATATACTCACACACTACGTACCTAACATGCATATTCATTATATTTATATATATATATATATATATATATATATATATTATATATATATAAATATATAAGTATATAGAATATATATATATCAACTATATATAAATATATATATAATTCAAAATATATATATATATATATTAACATACATAAACAATACATATATATATATATATATATATTATATATATATATATATATATATATATATATACTTGATATATACATATACATATATGTAGTCTTTGGGTGAGTGTATTAGTGTCACTATACATATACATACATACATTACATACATACATACATATTATATATATATAATATATATTATCACTATAAATATATATAAATATCATCTGTCAAATATCCCATAACCATATAATTATAAACACGAAAACACTATATAAAACTAACAAAAAAATAAAAATATATAAAATCTATATATATACTATATAATATATATATAAATCTCTATATAAACACTCAATATATAAATAGCTATACTAAAAAAATTAATAAATATATATATATATAAATAATATATCTTTATATATACTAACTAAATATTATATATAAATACTTATATATATATATTATATATATATATCTATAAAATCATAAATATATATATAGATATATATATAAAAATACGTGTACACAATATGGTAATTCTATATATATATATTTAAAATATATATTTATTATATATATATAGTATATATATCTACTATACTAAAACCATTATGCACCACACACACACACACACACCAACAAATCCGCACACCACACACACACAACAACCACACACACACACCACACACACACACACACACATCTATAATATATATATATATATATATATTCTATAATTTAATATATGCTAATAAACTATATATATGTAAGTAATACATTATACAACTAAATGCATTTAAATATACAATATATATAAATATATATATAGATCAATATTACCTATATATACAATATATATATATATATATATATATAATGTATATATATGTATCAACACCAAACCACACACACACAAACACACATCACACACCCACACACACACACACCCCACACACACACACATATATACATATATATATATATATATATATATATATATATATATATATTATATATATATGTATAGATATGTCGTTGGTGTGTTGTGTGTGATGTGGTGGGTTGTTCGGTGTGAGTGTGTGTGTGTGTGTCTTATGGTTCTGTGGTATGTGTGTGTGTGTGTAAGGGGAATAATAAAATGCCAAGGAAAGAGAGTGAAGATTAATCTGCATAAATTCTGTAAGAATGTTTAGATCAATGTTTGTTACCGACATGTGATGCCTTTGTTAATCGTTCACTGGGAGAGCTTTGATATCCAAGGCAGTAGAAAAATATATAAATGAAAACGGGGACAAGAGGAGGAAAGAGAAGAAAAGAAATAAAAAAGAATAAAAAAACATAAAAAGAGAAGAACGTGGAAGAAGAAAATAAGAAAAATAAAAGAGATTAACAACAATGAATGGATAAAATTCGGCCCAAAGCTCCTATTACTAATCTCGAACATCAAGCCCTGAGAAAACATAATTAATTAAACATGCACAGCACAGCTCTCACGCTCACTAACGCATGACAGATTCTTTTGGGATCAACATATTGCACTAGTCATTATCATTACTCTTACAATAACAAGTGAGTGCATGTTTGGCTTGCATGACGAAGTTTGTTGTTATTCAGAAATATGATATTTTTCTCTTTTTGGTGATTGGTTTATTGATGTAGTTAAAAAAAAACGAGTTTGTATTTCTTTCTTATTATTTTTTTTTTTTTTTGCCGGGGTTGATGCGTTGATGTAATTCTTGATTCATTTTGATATCACTCTTGTTCGTTAGGTGTTATGATTATTGCAATTACTCTTTATTTATCATACATTCATTTTTGTTGTTGTTGTTATTAATACTGCTACTAGCTACTACAACTGTTATTGCTTCTGCTAATTGTTGTTATTGCTATTGATGTTATCATCATTAAAGTTTATATTTATCATTATCAATTTACTGGATCTTCCTCATCATTATTATATTTATTATTATTTATCATCATTATCAATATCATTATCATCATCATTATTGTTACCATAATTGGTTACAATATCAGTTAATATTTTTTCAATCCTTTCTATCATCATCATCATTACTGTTGTCATTATTATTATTTCCATCATTACCATCGTTATCATTTCGAATTATCACCATCATTTTAATTTGGTTATAACTTTTTATCACCATTATAAATTTGTTATTACCAATGTCACTATTACGGTCACCAATATCATTCTATTTTTTATCCTTCATCATTAACCATCCACATTATCTCTACAATATTACAAATTAGTTTTCAAATACTCATTATGTACAAAGGAATCTAAAAGACTTCCAAAGCTAGAATTAGCAATTTTTAGTTTTCAATTTGTTGGTGATTATAGATATATTCATATTTTAATCTTTTTACATACAGTAATGATTATAGGAAAACACATTTTAATCATATGAGGCAATTATCACACCTTAGGTTATTCCTGCTTTATACGAATATGTGTCCAACATAACCTTGTTTAACCAACTATCTCTTTTTTTTACCTCGTGACTTTTAAAGGGGTGTTTTTTTCTGGATTTTATTTTTGTGTCTATAAAATATATTTAGATTTGGAGGATCACACTTTGCAAGAATGTGTAATCTTAGATCAATTACGTCAATGTTAACTACATAAAGCAAGCAAACAATAAAAGTAAAAATAGAAGATACAGAAGATACTTTCCTCAGATATTCTTCAAGGAAAGAAATTAGAAAAAAGGGTAGATTTTTTTTCGAGCTAAAGAGACGGCAGAAACACATATCATATCTGAGACACACATCCACATGCACATCCACACACACACACACAAACATGAACAAACACACACACACAACACAAACATGAACACACACAACACACACACACATACACACACAAACATGAACACACACACAACACACATACCCAGACAGACACACGCCCACATGTATATATACATTGATATATACTGTATATATCAAAGCATAATTAATGATAAGTTATACGAGATTCAGATCATCATCATCATTGCGCAATAGCATATGTAACTGCATACCTAACTAAGATATTGAAAAACAACAGCTGATGAGGATTTAAAACTCTATAATACTGCGTAATTTGAAGAGCTCATGCAAAAGCCTAAATCAAATTGTAAATGTTGAAGAAATAACATTCTAGCAAATTTACCAATGTTTTTGTTTGTATTACTAAGATTAACAAATGCCAAATGCCACTACATGCAACTTTTTTCTGATATCTTCATTAATGTTTTTGAAAATAGCTGGAGAAACATTAGAGTAAGCAGACAAAACGAGGGCAGACCTTTAATCTATATACTATTTCTTTGCTATTTATTCCAGCTGCTATAAATGCATGGCATGAAAGTGTTTTCTGTTTATCCAGAGATTAACAATTATACATGATACAAATGCGTTGCTGTGTGAATGTGTGTGCAGTATCAAACTTCACACACACACAACACACCACATCCTAGACACACACACTCAGACACACACGCCCGAGAGATTATATATATCGTCTCCTCTCTCTCTCTCTCCCTCATCTCCTCTCCTTCCTTTTTACCCCTCCCTCTCTCTCTCTAATCATAACCATTCTACCCTCTCTCACCACACTCACACCCTCTCTCATCTAATTCCTACTACACACCTCCTCATCTCTCTCTCCACCACTCTCTCTCTTCTCTCTCTCCTCTCCTCTCTTCACACTCTCTAGCTCATCTCTCACACACTCTCTCCCTCCCATCACTTCTCTCTCTATCATAAGAGACTTGAACTCTCTCATCTATCTCCTCTCTATCCAACACCCCACCCTCCCCCTCCCCTCCTCCACACTCTATCTATCTTTCCTTCTTGCTCCCTCCATACACTTTAGATGGACAGATAATAGTGAGAGGTATCTAACCAGAGAGGAAAAAGAAAAAAAAAACGTCTTGGCAGCCATAAACCTGGAACCGGGACAAGGAAATCCGCCCTGTTATATCTGTTATAAAAGCCATCGACTTTCGATAGGTCAAACAAGAACCTGCGCCCATGCAGCCCACTAATCAGCAGGGATGACTGGAACAATAGACTGGGGCAATCTCAGGCAATCGACCAGAGAGGCTCCTCCGCTCTTACCCGTCGCCCCTCCGCCGCAATTAAATGAGGGAGGGCGTTACAGAGGTACACCGGACCGCTTGGTAGGCCTCTGGGTAGAGAATCTCTATCAGGAGAGTAATCGAATCGTAGAACTTATTCAATGTGCTGATAAAGTACATTGATATGCTGAGTAGCGTGATGAGTCGAATGGTCAGGGTGTTATTTAGATGCATGTTAGGGACATTTTCGAAAAAATATATTTTTTAAGTGTGATTTAAGACATTCTCGATGAGGGCTTATTAGATTTAGTTTTGTAGACAAATAGGGTGTGATTGTTTCTCACTGTGGCGAACTCTCTGTTTTGGATGAGCGGGGCTGTTTGTGTGTGTTCTCTATCTCGCGAGTCTGGACACGCAGTTTGTTTCCTAGAGCCTCCCGTGGGGTTTTTTTTTTGGGTTTTTTTGTGTTGTGTTTCTTGGTGAGTGTTGCCTTATCAGCTCTCTAGTCCTAACCTCTGAATGTGGGGAATTTCAGTTGCGTCGTTTGTTTCTTGGCCGTCTCAGGTTTTATCCGTAATCTTTCATCAAGCAGATTCTCTCTTCTTCTATCTATCCATCGTCGCTCTCGCTCTTTTTTTCGCTTAGTGACTTACACCATACTTGCCATACTCTTCCTCTTCGATTCGCTCCCCCGCATTAATGCCCCCGCCCCCCACCCTCTCACCACTCTTGGCCACACGGGATTCTCCACCCTAATTTCACTCCCGCAACCCCCCCCTTCCTGATGCTCCTCCGCCGAGAAGAGGCCGAGAGGCCTCTATGCCCGAGAGAGAGAGAAGGTGCGCGGCGGTCGAAATAGCTTTATATAGATGAAGGGATTGGAGTAGAAAAAAGGACTCACAGGAGGAGAGATCAAAGGGAAGAGAAGAAAAAGAGAAACCCGTTGCCTCTCCCCACACTCACGCCTTCTAAACCGTCAGTGACCCACGCCTTTGAAACCACAACCTCCCCCAACACGTAATACCCCACTACCCCGCCCCCCATCCCCCACGAGCGTACAACACTATACCAACCAGGCGAAAAAGAATCCGCGGAAAAACTGAAAAGGAAGTCACGGATAAAAAACCAATCCGTAGCCGATCTCTCACTGCTCATTTTACAGCCATCCAGCATTACCCCCATCCTAACTTTCCTTTCCTCACCCTCTCTTTTCCCTCCAAAATCCCTTCCATAACCAACCATTCATCGCCACCAGCCCCCTCCCTCTCTCCCTCCCTCCTTTTTTACCCTCCCCCCCCCCTCCTCTGCCTCCTACCTTTACCCCCACCCCACATCTTCCCTCTCTTTCCCTCCACCCCCCCCTTCTCTCTTTCCCTCCCTCCATTCCTTCCTTTACCCCCTCACCTCCTTCCTTTACCCCACACTCCTACCTTCCTTTACCCCCCCCCCGCCCCCCGACCTCTCTCTACCCTCCTTGCTCGCTCCTGTTTCTCTTTTGATCACAATCTTATCAATGACTCTAATCCGCGAGCCTGCCTTATTCCAAGCCAGAGTTCCTCCACTGGGCCCTTGCTAAGCATCGTTCTCCCGCGAGTGTGGGCGTGTGTGTGACAAGGGCCAAGAGTGGAACGAAGTGGAACGATCCAGCGTTGATGTTGTTTACTTTGTCCTTGATGAATAGTAATCAATACGGGGGTTCGGGACCACAGCCCTTCAAGTATGACGGACGCTAGAGTTGGGCGTCTGTTGAGGGGGGGAGGTGGGGGGCAGAGGACTGAGAGAGGATGCGAGAGAGCAGGGAGAGAGGGGGGGTGCCCATCTCGGAGGGAGGGGGTTCTGAAAGGAGGTTCTGATGAGGTTGATTGGGTTTTGGGGGAAGTTTGTTTGGTTTTTTAATTAGGTGTCGGAAATGTTGGAGGTGTGTTTTTTTTTTTTTTTTTTTTTTTTTTTTTTGGGGGGGGGGGGGGGGAGTTCTGGTTACATGGGTTGGCTTTAAGTACATTTCGTGCTATATTTTCCGAGGGGAAATGGTGTTTCCTTTGTTTGTGGAGAGTGTGTTTTTTTTTTTTACAGAAACAGTTTTTTTTTCTGTTTTATTTAGATAAAATCCGTTCCAAGTGAGTAACTTGTAGAAGCCATTTCTTAGAATGTAAGAATGATATACGGAAATCTTCTCGCGGAGACCCCCACCAAAATATAGGAGTTAAGTTCCTTTTACAGTATCTTATTGCTACTATAATTTATCATAAATACCAGAATTAGTATCAAAAAGGCATAAAGCATAAAGTGTAAACATAGAAATGCTTCCAAGGGAATGGATCAGAGAAATTAACTCACGAAAACGGGTGAAATCTCAGGCGTTGTGAACCTGACGTTGCGGTAACACAAACATCAATTGTTTACACATACGTACCTCTCTCCCACAACACACAGTGTTGTTAAAAATATACCCTATTAATATAAAATTTGTATATTACTATATTATATCTATAATATATCTAAATATATGATCTATATATATATAGAAACACCCACACACACCACCAACCCACACACACAACAACACACCCCCCCCACACACACCTCACACACCTACCGACACACACACCCCACAAACA
>NW_028234443.1:27552882-27572439 GCF_977035675.1 Penaeus japonicus | reverse complement strand
TATAATTATAACAGTTAGAGGCATTCTGAAAACTAAACGGATTAAAACGTTAAATGCGACGATTTGCTGTTGTATTATCAAGGAAAACTGCCAATTGCGAGAAAAATGTGCAAGGAAAAACTAATGACGATCCGCAAAAAAAAAAACGAAAATGCTTAAAATTACACATAAACGAGCGCCAATTTCTCGATAACGAAACGGATCATAGTTAAATGCGCTGATTTTCGTTATATAAAGGAAAAAGCAATTGTCGGGCCACAAAAAAGGTGGCAAGAAAATCAATGCATGGGGATCCTGAAAAAAACTTGAAAATGACCTTAAAATACACGTTAGAGGCATTCCTGATACGAAACATTACAGGTTTTATCCGCTGATTCTCGTTATATTAAAGGAAAAAGCAATTGCAAGAAAGAAGGTGCAAGAAAAAAAAGACAATCCTGAAAAAAAACGAAAATGCTTAAAATACAAGTTACAGCCATTCTGATAACGAAAAAGTTTACAGTTAAATCCACTGATTTTAGTTATATTAAAGGAAAAGGTAATTGCTAGATAAGAGGTGCAAGAAAAAAAATAACGATAATTAACAAAAAAAAAGATAGATGCATTCTGATAACGATACGGATTACAGTTAAATGCACTGATTAAATGAAAAATCAATTGCGAGAAAAAAGGTGCAAGAAAAAAAAAGACGACCCTAAAAAAAAACGAAAATGCTTAAAATACACGTTAGAACCATTCTGATAACGAAACGGATTACAGTTAAATGCACTGATTTTCTTTATATTAAAGGAAAAACCAATTGCGAGAAAAAAGGTGGAAGAAAAAAAATGACGATCCGGAAAAAAAAACCGAAAATGCTTAAAATACATGTTAGAGTTATTCTGATACCGAAACGGATTACAGATAAATGCGCTGATTTTGGTTATATTAAAGGAAAAACCAATTGCGAGAAAAAAGGTGCAAGAAAAAAAAATGACGATCCTAAAAAAAAAAAAACAGAAAATGCTTAAAATACACGTTAGAGCCATTTTTATAACGAAACGGATTACAGTTAAAAGCCCGTGCATGTTCGTTGTTTCGTTTCCGTATATCACAGGAAAAAGAAATTGCAAGAAAAAAGGTGCAAAAAAACATAAAATGATCCTGAAAAAAAATAAAATGCTTAAAATACACGTTAGAGGCATTCTGATAACGAAACAAAATGTAGTTAATTTTGTTATATTAAAGGAGAAAGTAAATACAATTGAGAGAAAAAAAGGTGCAAGAAAATAAATGACGATCTTCAAAAAAAAAAACGAAAATGCTTAAAATACACGTAAGAGGCATTCAGATAACGAAACGGATTACAGTTTAATGCGCTGATTTTCGTTATATTCAAGGAAAAAGCAATTGCGAGAAAAAAGGTGCAATAAAAAAAAATGACGATCCTGAAAAAAAACGAAAATGCTTAAAATACACGTTACAGGCATTCTGATAACGAAACGGATTTTAGTTAAATGCGCTGATTTTCGTTATATTAAAGGAAAAAGCAATTGCGAGAAAAAAGGTGCAAGAAAAAAAAATGACGATCTTGAAACTATACTAAGTTTTGATAACCCGAAAATGCTTAAAATACACGTTCGATGAGAGGGTAAACCATTCTGAATCAGGGGGGGGGGGGGGGGCATATAACGAAACGGATTACAGTTAAATGCACTGATTTTCGTTATATTAAAGGAAAAAGCAATTGCGAGAAAAAAGGTGCAAGATAAATAAAATGACGATCCTGAATAAAAAAAAGCGAAAATGTTTAAAATGCACGTTATAGGCAATCTGATAACGAAACGGATTACAGCTAAATGCGCTGATTTTCGTTATATCAAAGGAAAAAGCAATTGTGAGAAAAAAGGTGCAAGAAAAAAAAATGACGATCCTGAAAAAAAACTAAAATGCTTAAAATACACGTTAGAGCCATTCTGAAAACGAAACGGATTACAGTTAAATATACTGATTTTTCTTATATTAAAAGAAAGAGCAATTGCGAGAAAAAAGGTGCAAGAAAAAAAAATGACGATCCTGAAAAAAAAGACGATCCTGAAAAAAAAACCCGAAAACGCTTAAAATACACGTTAGAGGCTTTCTGATAACGAAACGGATTACAGTTAAATGCGCTGATTTTCGTTGTATTAAAGGAAAAAGCAATTGCGAGAAAAAAGGTGCAAGAAAAAAAATGTGATCCTGAAAAAACCCGAAAATGCTTTAAATACACGTTAGAGCCATTCTGACAATGAAACGGATTACAATTAAATGCGCTGATTTTCGTTGTATTAAAGGAAAAAGCAATTGCGAGAAAAAAGGTGCAAGAAAAAAAAAATGACGATCCTAAAAAAAAAAAAAATGCTTAAAATACACGTTAGAGCCATTCTGATAACGAAACGGATTACAGTTAAATGCACTGATTTTTGTTATATCAAAGGAAAAAGCAATTGCGAGAAAAAGGTGCAAAAAAAAAATGACGATCATAAAAAAAACGAAAATGTTTAAAATTCACATTAGAGGCATTCTGATAACGAAACAGATTACAGATAAATGCGCTGATTTTCGTTATATTAAAGGAAAAGGCAATTGCGAGAAAAAAGGTGCCAGGAAAAAAATGACGGTCCTCAAAAAAAAAACGAAAATGCTTAAAATACACGTTAGAGACATTCTGATAACGAAATGGATTACAGTTAAATACGCTTATTTTCGTTATATTAAAGGAAAAAGCAATTGTGAGAAAAAATGTGTAAGAAAAAAAATGACGATCTTAAAAAAAAACTAAAATGCTTAAAATACACGTTAGAGCCATTCTGAAAACGAAACGGATTACAGTTAAATGCACTGATTTTTGTTATATTAAAGGAAAAAGCAATTGCGAGAAAAAAGTGCAAGAAAAAAAATGACGATCCCCCCAAAAAAAAAGAAAATGCTTAAATTACACGTTAGAGCCATTCTGATAACGAAACTGATTATAGTTAAATGCGCTGATTTTCGTTATATTAAAGAAAAAAGCAATTGGAAGAAAAAAGGTGCAGGGAAAAAATTAAGACGATCCTGAAAAATACCCGAAAATGCTTAAAACACACGTTAGAGCAATTCTGATAACGAAACTGATTACAGTTAAATGCACTGATTTTTATTATATTGAAGGAAAAAGCAATTGCGAGAAAAAAGGTGCAAGAGAAAAAAATAACGATCCTGAAAAAAGCTCGAAAATGCTTATAATACACGGTAGAGGTATTCTGATAAAGGAAAAAGCAATTACGAGAAAAAAGGTGTAAGAAAAAAAATAAACGATCCTAAAAAAAAACGAAAATCCTTAAAATACACGTTAGAGCCATTCTGATAACGATACGAATTACAGTTTAATGCACTGATTTTTGTTATATTGAAGGAAAAAGCAATTGCAAGAAAAAAGGTGCAAGAAAAATAAGACGATCCTGAAAAAAAAACAGAAAATGCTTAAAATACACGTTAGAGCCATTCTGATAACGAAACGGATTACAGTTAAATGCACTGATTTTTGTTATATTAAAGGAAAAAGCAATTGCGAGAAAAAAGGTGCAAGTAAAAAGAAATGACGATCATGAAAAAACCCGAAAATGCGTAAAATACACGTTAGAGACATTCTGATAACGAAACGGATTACAGTTAAATGCACTGATTTTTGTTATATATAAGGAAAAAGCAATTGCGGGAAATAAGGTACAAGAAAAAAAAATGACGATCCTGAAAAAAAACCCTAAAATGCTTAAAATACACGTTAGAGGCATTCTGATAACGAAACAGATTACAGTTAAATGCGCTGATTTTCGTTATATTAAAGGAAAAAGGAATTGCGAGAAAAAAGGTGCAAGAAAGAAAAAAATAACGATCCTGAAAAAATACTAAAATGCTTAAAATACACGTTAGAGCCATTCTGATAACGAAACGGATTATAGTTAAATGCACTGATTTTTGTTATATTAAAGGAAAAAGCAATTGCGAGAAAAAAGTTGTAAGGAAAAAAAATTACAATCCTGAAAAAAACTCTAAAATGTTTAAAATACACATTAGAGGCATTCTGATAAGAAAACGGATTACAGTTAAATGCACTGATTTTCGTTATATTCAAAGAAAAATCAATTGCGAGAAAAATGTGCAAAAAAGCCATAAAAAGGCGGTAATGTAACCTATCCTGAAAATAACCAAAAAAATGGGATCGGTTACATTACTGCCTTTTTTGTCTTTTTTCCACTTTCTCTCGGAATTGTTTTTTTCTTTAATATAATTAAAATCAGCGAATTTAACTGTAATCCGTTTCGTTATCAGAATAGCTCTAACGTGTATTTTAATCATTTTTGGGTATTTTAAGGATCGGTTACATTATTGCCTTTTTTTTGGCTTTATTGTACTTTTTTTCAATTGCTTTTTCCTTTAATATAACAAAAATCAGCCTATTTAACTGTAATCCGTTTCGTCATCAGAATGGCTCTAACGTTTATTTTAAGCATTTTTGGGTATTTTCGGGATCGGTTACATTACTGCCTTTTTTGGCATTTTTGCACACTTTTTCTCGTAATTGCTTTTTCCTTGAATATAACGAAAATCAGCGCATTTAACTATAATCCGTTTCGATATCAGAATGACTCTAACGTGTATTTTAAGGATTTTTGGGTATTTGCGGGATCGGTTACATTACTGCCTTTTTTTTTTACTTTTTTACACACTTTTTCTCGCAATTGCCTTTTCCTTTAACATAACGAAAATCAGCGCATTAAACTGGAATCCGTTTCGTTATCAGATGGTTCTAACGTGTATTTTAAGCATTTTTGGTGTTTTTGGAATCGGTTACCTTACTGCCTTTTTTTTTTTTTGCACATTTTTTTCGCAATTGCATTTTCCTTTAATATAACGAAAATCATCTGTTTCGTTATCAGAATGGCTCTAACGTGTATTTTAGGCATTTTTGGGTATTTTCTGGATCAGTTACATTACTGGCTTTTTTGCCTTTTTTATTCTTTTTTTCTAGCAATATCTTTTTCCTTTAATATAATCAAAATCAGTGCATATAACTGTAATCCGTTTCGTTATCAGAATGGCTCTAACGTGTATTTTTGGCATTTTTTTTTTCAGGATCGGTTACATTATTGCCTTTTTTGGCTTTTTTGCACACTTTTTTTCGTAATAGCTTTTTTCTTTAATATAACGAAAATCAGCGCTTTTTAACTGTAATCTGTTTCGTCATCAGAATGGCTCTAACGTGTATTTTAAGCATTTTTGGGTATTTTCAGGGTCGTGTCATTTTTTTTTTTTTTAGTGCACCTTTTTTCTCTCAATTGCTAAATCCTTTAATATAACGAAAAGCAGCGCATCTAACTATAATCCGTTTCATTATCAGAATGGCTCAAACGTGTATTTTAAGCATTTTTGGCTATTTTCAGGGTCGTGTATATTACTGTCATTTTTTTTTTTAGTGCACCTTTTTTCTCTCAATTGCTAAATCCTTTAATATAACGAAAAGCAGCGCACCTAACTATAATCCGTTTCATTATCAGAATGGCTCAAACGTGTATTTTAAGCATTTTTGGCTATTTTCAGGGTCGTGTCATTTTTTTTTAGTGCACCTTTTTTCTCTCAATTGCTAAATCCTTTAATATAACGAAAAGCAGCGCATCTAACTATAATCCGTTTCATTATCAGAATGGCTCAAACGTGTATTTTAAGCATTTTTGGCTATTTTCAGGGTCGTGTCATTTTTTTTTTAGTGCACCTTTTTTCTCTCAATTGCTAAATCCTTTAATATAACGAAAAGCAGCGCATTTAACTATAATCCGTTTCATTATCAGAATGGCTCAAACGTGTATTTTAAGCATTTTCGGCTATTTTCAGGGTCGTCTTTTTTTTCAGGGTCATTTTTTTTTTAGTGCACTTTTTTTCTCTCAATTGCTAAATCCTTTAATATAACGAAAAGCAGCGCATCTAACTATAATCCGTTTCATTATCAGAATGGCTCAAACGTGTATTTAAAGCATTTTTGGCTATTTTCAGGGTCGTGTCATTTTTTTTTAGTGCACCTTTTTTCTCTCAATTGCTAAATCCTTTAATATAACGAAAAACAGCGCATCTAACTATAATCCGTTTCATTATCAGAATGGCTCAAACGTGTATTTTAAGCATTTTTGGCTATTTTCAGGGTCGTGTCATTTTTTTTTTAGTGCACCTTTTTTCTCTAAATTGCTAAATCCTTTAATATAACGAAAAGCAGCGCATCTAACTATAATCCGTTTCATTATCAGAATGGCTCAAACGTGTATTTTAAGCATTTTTGGCTATTTTCAGGGTCGTGTATATTACTGTCATTTTTTTTTTAGTTCACCTTTTTCTCTCTCAATTGCTAAATCCTTTAATATAACGAAAAGCAGCGCATTTAACTATAATCTGTTTCATTATCAGAATGGCTCAAACGTGTATTTTAAGCATTTTTGGTTATTTTCAGGGTCGTTTATATTTCTGTCATTTTTTTTTTAGTGCACCTTTTTTCTCTCAATTGCTAAATCCTTTAATATAACGAAAAGCAGCGCATCTAACTATAATCCGTTTCATTATCAGAATGGCTCAAACGTGTATTTTAAGCATTTTTGGCTATTTTCAGGGTCGTGTATATTACTGTCATCTTTTTTTAGTGCACCTTTTTTCTCTCAATTGCTAAATCTTTTAATATAACGAAAAGCAGCGCATCTAACTATAATCCGTTTCATTATCAGAATGGCTCAAACGTGTATTTTAAGCTTTTTTGGCTATTTTCAGGGTCGTGTCATTTTTTATTATTTTTTGGGCTATTTTCAGGGTCGTGTATATTACTGTCATCTTTTTTTAGTGCACCTTTTTTCTCTCAATTGCTAAATCTTTTAATATAACGAAAAACAGCGCATTTAACTATAATCCGTTTCATTATCAGAATGGCTCAAACGTGTATTTTAAGCATTTTTGGCTATTTTCAGGGTCGTGTCATTTTTTTTTTAGTGCACCTTTTTTCTCTAAATTGCTAAATCCTTTAATATAACGAAAAGCAGCGCATCTAACTATAATCCGTTTCATTATCAGAATGGCTCAAACGTGTATTTTAAGCATTTTTGGCTATTTTCAGGGTCGTGTATATTACTGTCATTTTTTTTTTAGTTCACCTTTTTTCTCTCAATTGCTAAATCCTTTAATATAACGAAAAGCAGCGCATTTAACTATAATCCGTTTCATTATCAGAATGGCTCAAACGTGTATTTTAAGCATTTTTGGCTATTTTCAGGGTCGTGTCATTTTTTTTTTTTAGTGCACCTTTTTTCTCTCAATTGCTAAATCCTTTAATATAACGAAAAGCAGCGCATCTAACTATAATCCGTTTCATTATCAGAATGGCTCAAACGTGTATTTTAAGCATTTTTGGCTATTTTCAGGGTCGTGTATATTACTGTCATTTTTTTTAGTGCACCTTTTTTTCTCTCAATTGCTAAATCCTTTAATATAACGAAAAGCAGCGCATTTAACTATAATCCGTTTCATTATCAGAATGGCTCAAACGTGTATTTTAAGCATTTTTGGCTATTTTCAGGGTCGTGTATATTGCTGTCATTTTTTTTAGTGCACCTTTTTTCTCTCATTTGCTAAATCCTTTAATATAACGAAAAGCAGCGCATCTAACTATAATCCGTTTCATTATCAGAATGGCTCAAACGTGTATTTTAAGCATTTTTTGCTATTTTCAGGGTCGTGTCATTTTTTTTTTTTTAGTGCACCTTTTTTCTCTCAATTGCTAAATCCTTTAATATAACGAAAAGCAGCGCATCTAACTATAATCCGTTTCATTATCAGAATGGCTCAAACGTGTATTTTAAGCATTTTTGGCTATTTTCAGGGTCGTGTCATTTTTTTTTAGTGCACCTTTTTTCTCTCAATTGCTAAATCCTTTAATATAACGGAAAGCAGCGCATCTAACTATAATCCGTTTCATTATCAGAATGGCTCAAACGTGTATTTTAAACATTTTTGGCTATTTTCAGGGTCGTGTATATTACTGTCATTTTTTTTAGTGCACCTTTTTTCTCTCAATTGCTAAATCCTTTAATATAACGGAAAACAGCGCATCTAACTATAATCCGTTTCATTATCAGAATGGCTCAAACGTGTATTTTAAGCATTTTTGGCTATTTTCAGGGTCGTGTATATTACTGTCATTTTTTTTTAGTGCACTTTTTTCTCTCAATTGCTAAATCCTTTAATATAACGAAAAGCAGCGCATCTAACTATAATCCGTTTCATTATCAGAATGGCTCAAACGTGTATTTTAAGCATTTTTGGCTATTTTCAGGGTCGTGTATATTACTGTCATTTTTTTTTTAGTGCACCTTTTTTCTCTCAATTGCTAAATCCTTTAATATAACGAAAAGCAGCGCATCTAACTATAATCCGTTTCATTATCAGAATGGCTCAAACGTGTATTTTAAGCATTTTTGGCTATTTTAAGGGGCGTGTATATTACTGTCATTTTTTTTTAGTACACCTTTTTTCTCTCAATTGCTAAATCCTTTAATATAACGAAAAGTAGCGCATCCAACCATAGTCCGTTTCATAATCAGAATGGCTCAAACGTGTATTTTAAGCATTTTTGGCTATTTTCAGGGTCGTGTCATTTTTTTTTTTTAGTGCACCTTTTTTCTCTCAATTGCTAAATCCTTTAATATAACGAAAAACAGCGCATTTAACTATAATCCGTTTCATTATCAGAATGGCTCAAACGTGTATTTTAAGCATTTTTGGCTATTTTCAGGGTCGTGTCATTTTTTTTTAGTGCACCTTTTTTCTTTCAATTGCTAAATCCTTTAATATAACGAAAAGCAGCGCATCTAACTATAATCCGTTTCATTATCAGAATGGCTCAAACGTGTATTTTAAGCATTTTTGGCTATTTTCAGGGTCGTGTATATTACTGTCATTTTTTTTTTAGTGCACCTTTTTTCTCTCAATTGCTAAATCCTTTAATATAACGAAAAGCAGCGCATCGAACTATAATCCGTTTCATTATCAGAATGGCTCAAACGTGTATTTTAAGCATTTTTGGCTATTTTCAGGGTCGTGTATATTACTTTCATTTTTTTTTAGTGCACCTTTTTTCTCTCAATTGCTAAATCCTTTAATATAACGAAAAGCAGCGCATCTAACTATAATCCGTTTCAGTATCAGAATGGCTCAAACGTGTATTTTAAGCATTTTGTCTATTTTCAGGGTCGTGTATATTACTGTCATTTTTTTTTTAGTGCTTCTTTTTTCTCTCAATTGCTAAATCCTTTAATATAACGAAAAGCAGCGCATCTAACTATAATCTGTTTCATTATCAGAATGGCTCAAACGTGTATTTTAAGCATTTTTGGCTATTTTCAGGGTCCTGTCATTTTTTTTAGTGCACCTTTATTCTCTCAATTGCTTAATCCTTTAATATAACGAAAAACAGCGCATCTAACTATAATCCGTTTCATTATGAGAATGGCTCAAACGTGTATTTTAAGCATTTTTGGCTATTTTCAGGGTCGTGTCATTTTTTTTTAGTGCACCTTTTTTCTCCCAATTGCTAAATCCTTTAATATAACAAAAAACAGCGCATCTAACTATAATCCGTTTCATTATCAGAATGGCTCAAACGTGTATTTTAAGCATCTAACTGTAATCCGTTTCATTATCAGAATGGTTCAAACGTGTATTTTAAGCATTTTTGGCTATTTTCAGGGTCGTGTCATTTTTTTTTAGTGCACCTTTTTTCTCTCAATTGCTAAATCCTTTAATATAACGAAAAGCAGTGAATTGAACTGTAATCCGTTTCGTTATCAGAATGGCTCTAACGTGTATTTTAAGCATTTTTGGCTTTTTTCAGGATCGTCATTTTTTTTTTAGTGCACCTTTTTTCTCTCAATTGCTAAATCCTTTAATATAACAAAAAGCAGGGAAAGGAACTGTAATCCGGTTCGTTATCAAAATGGCTCTACGTGTATTTTAAGCATTTTGTCTTTTTTCAGGTCGGTCATATTTTTTTTTTGCCCTTTTTTTTTCGCAATTGCTAAATCCTTTAATATAACAAAAATCAGTGAATTGAACTGTAATCCGTTTCGTTATCAGAATGGCTCTAACGTGTATTTTAAGCCTTTTTGGCTTTTTTTCAGGATCGTCATTTTTTTTCTTGCACTTTTTTTTGCAATTGATTTTTCCTTTAATATAACAAAAATCAGTGAATTGAACTGTAATCCGTTTCGTTATCAGAATGGCTCTAACGTGTATTTGAAGCATTTTTGGCTTTTTTTCAGGATCGTCATTTTTTTTATGCACCTTTTTTCGCAATTGATTTTTCCTTTAATATAACAAAAATCAGTGAATTAAACTGTAATCCGTTTCGTTATCAGAATGGCTCTAACGTGTATTTTAAGCATTTTTGGCATTTTTTCAGGATCGTCATTTTTTTTCTTGCACCTTTTTATTCTTAATTGATTTTTCCTTTAATATAACAAAAATCAGAGAATTGAACTGTAATCCGTTTCGTTATCAGAATGGCTCTAACGTGTATTTTAAGCATTTTTGGCTTTTTTTCAGGATCGTCATTTTTTTTTCTTGCACCTTTTTTTTTCGCAATTGATTTTTCCTTTAATATAAAAAAAATCAGTGAATTGAACTGTAATCCGTTTCGTTATCAGAATGGCTCTAACGTGTATTTTAAGCATTTTTGGCTTTTTTTCAGGATCGTCATTTTTTTTTCTTGCACCTTTTTTTCGCAATTGATTTTTCCTTTAATATAACAAATATCAGTGAATTGAACTGTAATCCGTTTCGTTATCAGAATGGCTCTAACGAGTATTTTAAGCATTTTTGGCTTTTTTTCAGGATCGTCATTTTTTTTTCTTGCACCTTTTTTTCGCAATTGATTTTCCTTTAATATAACAAAAATCAGTGAATTGAACTGTAATCCGTTTCGTTATCAGAATGGCTCTAACGTGTATTTTAAGCATTTTTGGCTTTTTTTCAGGATCGTCATTTTTTTTTCTTGCATCTTTTTTTTCGCAATTGATTTTTCCTTTAATATAACAAAAATCAGTGAATTGAACTGTAATCCGTTTCGTTATCAGAATGGCTCTAACGTGTATTTTAAGCATTTTTGGCTTTTTTTCAGGATCGTCATTTTTTTTTCTTGCACCTTTTTTTTCGCAATTGATTTTTCCTTTAATATAACAAAAATCAGTGAATTGAACTGTAATCCGTTTCGTTATCAGAATGGCTCTAACGTGTATTTTAAGCATTTTTGGCTTTTTTTCAGGATCGTCATTTTTTTTTTTTTTGCACCTTTTTTTCGCAATTGATTTTTCCTTTAATATAACAAAAATCAGTGAATTGAACTGTAATCCGTTTCGTTATCAGAATGGCTCTAACGTGTATTTTAAGCATTTTTGGCTTTTTTTCAGGATCGTCATTTTTTTTTCTTGCACCTTTTTTTTCGCAATTGATTTTTCCTTTAATATAACAAAAATCAGTGAATTGAACTGTAATCCGTTTCGTTATCAGAATGGCTCTAACGTGTATTTTAAGCATTTTTGGCTTTTTTCAGGATCGTCATTTTTTTTTTCTTGCACCTTTTTTTTTCGCAATTGATTTTTCCTTTAATATAACAAAAATCAGTGAATTGAACTGTAATCCGTTTCGTTATCAGAATGGCTCTAACGTGTATTTTAAGCATTTTTGGCTTTTTTTCAGGATCGTCATTTTTTTTTTTTTTCTTGCACCTTTTTTTTCGCAATTGATTTTTCCTTTAATATAACAAAAATCAGTGAATTGAACTGTAATCCGTTTCGTTATCAGAATGGCTCTAACGTGTATTTTAAGCATTTTTGGCTTTTTTTCAGGATCGTCATTTTTTTTTTTTGCACCTTTTTTTTCGCAATTGATTTTTCCTTTAATATAACAAAAATCAGTGAATTGAACTGTAATCCGTTTCGTTATCAGAATGGCTCTAACGTGTATTTTAAGCATTTTTGGCTTTTTTTCAGGATCGTCTTTTTTTTTCTTGCACTTTTTTTTCGCAATTGATTTTTCCTTTAATATAACAAAAATCAGTGAATTGAACTGTAATCCGTTTCGTTATCAAAATGGCTCTAACGTGTATTTTAAGCGTTTTTGGCTTTTTTTCAGGATCGTCATTTTTTTTTTTCTTGCACCTTTTTTTTCGCAATTGATTTTTCCTTTAATATAACAAAAATCAGTGAATTGAACTGTAATCCGTTTCGTTATCACAATGGCTCTAACGTGTATTTTAAGCGTTTTTGGCTTTTTTTCAGGATCGTCATTTTTTTTTTTCTTGCACCTTTTTTTCGCAATTGATTTTCCCTTTAATATAACAAAAATCAGTGAATTGAACTGTAATCCGTTTCGTTCTCAGAATGGCTCTAAGGTGTATTTTTAGCGTTTTTGGCTTTTTTTCAGGATCGTCTTTTTTTTCTTGCACCTTTTTTTCGCATTTGATTTTTCCTTTAATATAACAAAAATCAGTGAATTGAACTGTAATCCGTTTCGTTATCAGAATGGCTCTAACGTGTATTTTAAGCATTTTTGGCATTTTTTCAGGATCGTCATTTTTTTTTCTTGCACCTTTTTTTTCGCAATTGATTTTTCCTTTAATATAACAAAAATCAGTGAATTCAACTGTAATCCGTTTCGTTATCAGAATGGCTCTAACGTGTATTTTAAGGATTTTTGGCATTTTTTCGGGATCGTCATTTGAACTGTAATCTGTTTCGTTATCAGTATGGGTCTAACGTGTATTTTAAGCATTTTTGGCTTTTTTTCAGGATCGTCATTTTTTTTTCTTGCACCTTTTTTTTCGCAATTGATTTTTCCTTTAATATAACAAAAATCAGTGAATTGAACTGTAATCCGTTTCATTATCAGAATGGCTCTAACGTGTATTTTAGGCATTTTTTGTTTTTTTAAGGATCGTCCATTTTTTTTTCTGCACTTTTTTCCTCGATATTGCTTTTTCCTTTAATATAACGAAAATCAGCGAATTGAACTGTAATCCGTTTCGTTATCAGAATGGCTCTAACGTGCATTTTAAGCATTTTTGGCTTTTTTTCAGGATCGTGTAATTTGTTTTTTTTGCACCTGTGTTTTCGCAATTGCTTTTTTTTTTAATATAACTAAAAGCAGCGCATTGAACTGTAATCCGTTTCATTATCAGAATGGCTCTAACGTGTATTTTAGGCATTTTGTGTTTTTTTTCAGTATCGTGCATTTTTTATTTTTTGCACCTTTTTTCTTGCAATTGCTTTTTCCTTTAATATAACGAAATATTTACAAATAAAAGACACTTACGAATAACGAATCACGGATTACTAGTTAAATGCGCTGATTTTCCGTTATATTAATCTAGGGAAAAGCAGATTCGCGCAGAAAAAAGTGGAACAAATAAAAATGACGATGCCTGAAAAAAACCGAAAATGCCTTAAATCATACATCTCTAGTTAAGGCATTCGTCATAATCGGCAAAAGGTCATTACAGTTAATTAGCGCTGATTTTCGTTATTCTTTTTAAAGGAAAAAGCAATTGCGAGAAAAAAGGTGGTCACAGAAAAAAAAACATGACAATACACTGAAAAAATTCATGATCTTTCTAAAAATTACACGTTAGAGGCATTCTGGTAACGAAAGCGGATTACAGTTAAATGCGCCTTGAAATTTTTTCGTTGTACATAAAGGAAAAAGCAATATGCGATGAAAAAAGGTGCGGAAAGAAAAAAAAATGACATACGAAATAAAAACCGAAAATGCTTAAAAAGTACATTCGTTTAGAGGCACATTCTGAATAACGAAACGAAATTACAGTTAAATTGCACTGAGATTTTTTGATTATATTACAAGGAAAAAGCAATTTCAAGAAAAAGGATGGAAGAAAAAAAATATGAACGATACCTGAAAAGACAAACCCCGAAAATGCTTGAAAATACACGTGACGAAAGGCATTCTGATAACGAACCAGATTACAGGATTAGAATGCAACAGATTTTTGTTATATTAAAGAAAAAAAGCAATTGCGAGTATAAAAGGTGCATGAAAAAAATATACAACGATATTGAAAAAAAAACGACAAATTCTTAAAATACACGTTAGAGCCATTCTGATGAACGAAAACGGATTACAGTTAAATTGCATTGATCAAAGGAAAAAAGTCTAATTGCGGAGAAAAAAAGTGTAAGGAAAATAAAATACGGTCCTGAAAAAAAACGAAAATGATTAAAATACACGTTAGAGGCATTCTGATAACGAAAACTGATTACAGATTAAAATGGCGCTGATTTTCCGTTATATTAAAGGAAAAAAGCAATATCTAGAAAAAAGTGAAAAAAAAATGACGATCTTGAAAAAAAAAACGAAAATGACCACGCTTTTAGAGCCATTCTGATAACGAAACGATTTAACAGTTATATGCAACTGATTTTTATTTTATCCTTAAAGGAAAAAGTTAATTCCGAGACTAAAAAGGTGCAAGCTAAAAAAAAAGTACACGATTCTCTCAAAAAAAAAAAATAAAAAATGCTTAAATATACAAGTTATAATTGCATTCTGATAACGAAACGGATATACAGTATCCAAATGCGCTGATATTCTTCGTTATATTAATGGTAAAAAGCAATTGCGAGAAAAAAGGTGCAAGAAAAAAAAAATGACGACCCCGAAAACAAAACCGAAAAATGCCTTAAAGCTTACTCGTTATAGTCCCATTCTGATTGACGAAACAGTACATTACTTAACAGCACTGATCTTTCGTCTATATTAAAGCGAAAAAGCATTTACGAGAAAAAAGGTGTAAGAATAAAAGAAAATGGAACGATTCCTGATAAACTATCAAAAACGAAATGTCTTGAAATTAAAATACACGTTAGAAGCCATTTCTGATAACGAACACACCGGATTACAGTTAATTGCAACTGGATTTTTTGTTATAAATAAAGAAAAAAGCAATTGCGAGAAAAAAGGTGGAAGAAAAAAAAAATAACGATCCTGAAAAAAAAAAAAAACCCTTAAAATGTGTTCAAATACACGTAAAGGACATTTCTGCCGCACGAAACGGATTACAGTTAAATGGCGGCTGATTTTTGTCGTTTATCGCATTAAAGGAAAAACCAATTGCCCTTTTCCTTTAATATAATGAAACTCTAATGAGCGTATCTAACTGTAATCCGTTTCCATTATCAGAATTGACTCCTTACCTGTATTTTTCGAGGCATTTTTGAGAGGCCTTTTTTTACTCAGGATCCGATTGCATTATTTTGCACCCATTTTTTCTCACAATTGCATTTTTCCTAAATATAGACGAAAACAATCCACTGCGGCGCCATTTAACCTGTAATCCGGTCTTTCATCTCTAGTTCAGTATGGGGGCTAACGTGTAATCTATTAAGGTACTTTCTTTTTTTATGCTTTTGCCCAGGATCTTGCACTTTTTTATTTCTGCCCCTTTTTTCCTCGCGGGGAATCGACTAAGTTTTATTCCTTTTCGATATAACGAAAATCATCCGAATTTAACTCTGAAGTACCGTCAATTTATGAGAATGGCGCTAACGTGTATTTTTAGGCATTTTTGTTGGACTATTTTGTCAGGTATCAGGCTATTTTTTTTTGCCCCTTTTTTCTACGATAGTTTGCCCTTTTCTTTTTAAACAAACGCGTTATGACAGCCATACTGTATATACGAAACGATACAGTTAAATTCCGCTGGATTATCCGATATATTAAAGGAAAAAGCCACAATTGCGAGAAAAAAGGTGCAAGGAAACAAAAACAGGACGATCCCTCAACAAAAAAAATCGAAAATGCTTAAAATACACGTTAGAGAGCCATTCTGAACGAACACTAATTACCGTTGTTCAAATGTCGCTGATTTTCGTTATATATAAAGCGGAAAAAGAAGATTGCCCGAGAAAATAGGTCACAATTAGATAAAAGTAATGACGATTCCCTGAAACAATGAATAGCGAAAAAATGGCTTAAAATACACGTTAGACTCCAGTTTTGATAACCCGAAATCGGATCAACCAGTCTAAACTGCGCCTCATTTTCGTTATATGTAACAGGAAAAAGGCAATGCAGCAGAAAACAACAACAATGCAAAGAAAAAAATAACGATTCCTGAAAAAATACACGAAAATGTCTTGATATACACGTTAGAGCCATTCTGATAACGAAACTAGATTACAGTTATTAACTCGCACTGGAATTCTTTGCTTACGAGTTAAATGTGAAAAAAGATCAATTTCGAGAAAAAAGGATGTCAAGAAAATAATAAATTGGACTCGCATGCCCGTGAAAAAAAACCTGCAAAAAGAGCTTTAAAATAAATAACACATTAGAGCCATTCTGAATAACAAAACGGATTACAGTTAAAAGCACTGCAGTTCTTTGTGTATATTAAAAGGAAAAAGCGAATTGCGAGAAAAAATGGTGCAACGAAAAACAAGCAAAATTATTAACAGATACTCATGGAGGAAAAAAAACGAAAATGACTTCCACGAGCGAGAATGTGTAGAGCCATATTCTTGATTTAACGAAACGGCGTTACAAGTTATTAATGTCAGCTGATTGTTTTGTTATTATTAAAGGAAAAAGCAAATGCGAGAAAAAAGGTGTAAAAAAAATAAATGACGAATCCCACAAAAATAAACGTAAATTCTTAAAATCAAGACGTTAGAGACCATTCTGCATAAACGAAACGGAGTTAATCATTTATAACCGCCACTGAGTTTTTGTCTTCTATATACAAAGGAAAAAGCACTCTGCACAAGAAACAAATGTGCAAGAAAAAAAAATGACGATCCTGAACTAAATAAAAAATCGAAAATGCTTAACAATACACGTTAAAAACGCACCAATTTACGATAACAGAAAACGGCACTAAATATTTCATTAATTTACATACATTTTGAGTCTATAATTAAAAGGAAAAAAGCAATGCAAAAGAAAAGAAGAACATCAAGAAAAATCTCAAAAATGACGTATATCTGAAAAAAAAAAAAACGGAACTATGTCCTTAAAATACCAAACGGTGTACGAGTGCATTACTTGATATAACGTAAAAACAGAGATTACACATGTTAAATGCGCATGATTTTTGCGTTATATCTTAAAACACTGAAAGATCGCAATTTACGAAAGAAAAAAGGTCAAGAACCAGAACAAAAAAAATGAGACCGGATATCCTGAAAACAAAAAATATGAATGAAAATGCTAAAAATACACGTTAGAGACATTCTGATAACGAAGTGGATTACAGTTATATGCACTAATTTTTGTTTATATCTAAAGGAAAAAAAGCATTGCAAGAAAAAAAGTGCAGAAGAACAAAAACAAAAAAGACGAAGCCTGAAAAAAAAACCGAAAATGATGTTATCTCAAATACACGTTAGTGGCCATTCTGATAACAAAAACGGATGAAAGATTAAATACGCTGATATTCATTATAGCAAAGAAAAAAGCAATTAACCGCAGGAAAAAAGGGTGCAAGAAAAAAAAACGATCATTTTGAAAAAAAAGGAAAGGGAAAATGCTTAAAAATACAGTGATTAGAGGGCATTCTGATAACAAACAGAATACATGTATAAAATACACTTATTTTTGTTTATATATAAAGTAAAAAACCCAATTGCGAGAAAAAAAGGTCTGAGAAAAAAAAATCGATGATCCTGAACAAAAAAAAAAAACGAAAATGCTTAAAATACACGTTAGAGACACTTCTGATAACGCAGAAAACGGATATACAGTTAAATGTGCTGGATTTTCGTTATATTAAAGGAAAAAGCAATTGCGCAGAAAAAAAAGTGCAAAAAAAAAAAATGACGATCCTAAAAAAAAAAAAAATAAATACAAAACGAAAAATACTTAAAATACACGTTAGAGAGCCATTCTGATAACGAGACGGATTACAGTTAAAATGCAATGATTTTTGAATAAATATATTAAAAAAAAAAACAATTGCGAGAAAAAAGGTGTAAGAATCTAAAAAAAATGACGAATCCTGAAAAAAACACACCGACAAAATGCTTAAAAATACACGTTAGAAGGCATTCTGATAAAGAGTAAGAAAACAGTATTACAGTTAAAATGCACTGGATTTTGTTATTAATGAAAGGAAACAAGCAATTACGATAAAAAAGGTGCATGAAAAAAAAAAAATGGATGATCCTGGAAAAAAAAAAAAACGAAAATGCCTTTAAAATAACACTGTTAGAGGCATTCTGATAACGAATAAGGATTACAGATTACAACAATTAGACGCTGATTTACGCTTTATATATAAAGAAAAAAGATATTGCGAGAAAAAAGGTGCGAGAGAGGAACAAAGCGAAATGAACAATCCTGACAAACACAAAAAAAAACGAAAATGCCTTTAAAATACAACGTTACAAGCCACCAGTTTTTGTTTATATCTGATATCTCGAAATCTCACGGATTACAGATAAAAGCACTGATTCTTTGTTATATTAAAGGAAAAAGCAACATAGCGAGAAAAAAGGTGGAAGAAAAAAAAACTGAAGATCCTGAAAAAAAAATCCTTAAAATACACGTTAGAGGCATTCTCTCTCTAGGATAAAGAAACGGAGATTACAGTTAAATCGTATACACGTAATTTCATGTCACAATATTAAACAGAAAAAAGCAATTGCGACAAAAAAAGGTGAAAGAAAAAAAAATGACGATCCTTTCTGGCATCGGTCTAAAAAACACGTTAGAGCCTTGTCGTCTGATAACGAGAAAACTGAGAATTACACAGTTAAATTGCCAAGTGTACGATTTTTTATATTAAAGGAAAAATAGCAATTGCAGAGAAAAAAAAGGTGACTAAGAAAGAAAAAAATACGACGATCTCCTGAACAAATAAATAAAAAAATCACGAATAATCCTTAAAATTCACGTTAAGAGGTCATTCTGATCTCAACGAAATGGATTATAGTTAATGGGCTGATTTTTGTTATATATAAAGGAAAAAGCAATTGCAAGAAAAAAGGTGTAATCAAAAAAATCTTCCAATCGAACGACATCCTGATAAACTAACCCTGACACAACGCTTACAAAATACACGTTTAGAGGTCATTCTTATAACGAAATCGAATTATCAGTCTTTAATTATGCAGCTGATTTTCGGTTTAATAAAAGGAAAAAAATGCAATTGGAAGAGAAAAAGGTGCAAGTGCAAATAATAACTTACAACTCACTAAAAAAAAACGAACTATGCTACAACCAATGCAAGTTAGAGCCATTCTGATATCCGAAACGCAATTACACAGCTTAACATTTGGAGCTGATGTTTCACGTTATATTAAAGGAAAACGCAATTGAGAAGAAAAAAAGGTTGTCGAGCGAAAAAAATTTACACCACACGCTGAAAAAAAAACCCGGAAAATGCTTAAAATGTATCACATAGAGCCCATACTTATAACGAAACGATTACAGTTAAATGCGCTGATTTTCGTTATATTAAAG
>NW_028234443.1:27543120-27546899 GCF_977035675.1 Penaeus japonicus | reverse complement strand
TATACATGTACACACACACAACACACACAACACACACACACACACACGACACACACACACACACACACAAATATATATATATATATATATATATAATATATAATATAGTTAATATTATATAAGTTGAGTGTGTGTGTGGGTTGTGTACATGTATATTTCTACATAATATGTATATGTATAATATATATATATATATATTTATATATTAAATATATATATATATATATATATATGATAGATATATATATTAATATATATAAAATATATATTATATATTTGTGAGTGTGTGTGTTGTTGAATGTATATATTTTATGTATATATCTATAATATATATATATATATATATATAAAATATAGATTATATATGAATATGTATAATACTATATATATATAATATATATATATATATATATATATATATAATATATATGTAAGTATACACCCACAACACACACACCCACACCCACCCACATATTTATATATATATATATATATATATAATATATAATATATAAATACATAATAATATATTTATAAATATATTTATATATATATATATATATATTATATATATAAATAAATATGTAATAAATATATATATAAATATATAAATGTATAATATATATATATAATATATATATATATAATATATATATAATGTATATATAAATATATAAATAACTATATATATATATATATATATATATAAATATATGATAAGTGGTGTGTGTGTGTGTGTGATGTGTTGTGTGTGTGTACATATGAATATAGGTATATATAGCACAAACACCACAACACACACCACAACACACACCACACCACACATATATATATATATATATATATAATATATAGCTATATATATATATATATATATATATATATATAATATATATTAATATATACAATATGTATAATACGTATATATGTAATATTAAATATATTATATATATATATATATATATATATATAGTATATAGATATAACATATATATATATATAATATACATATACAATTTACCTATGTATAGTACCTATATATGTGTATATATATATATATATAAGTATATATTGATATATATATATATATATATATATATATATATATATATATCTGGTGTGTGTGTGTGTGTGTGTAGTGTACATACAACCTAAGCCTCCACACATTGTCTTAATCCCACTGAGTACAACTACGTACTCTTAAACCTAATTCAGCGATAAAGATCCTCTTTTGCATCGCATCATCTTTCTACACAATCTAAATGTTAACTAATCATTCCTCTCTCCCAATCGACCTTTAATAGACCAACAAATCCTTAAAGTTAGTATGGCCTCGTTGCTGTAAAATGGGTTACTCATTTCGCAAGAAGAAGAAAAGTTCTGGCTAATTTTCCTCTTACGGAAAAAAAAGAGGGAGAGAGAGGAGGGGTGGAGGGGAGGAAGGAAGGGAGGGGAGGGGGGAGAAGTCCTTAACACGAAACCATTTTTCCGGCTTTTGCACCATTAGTATCATCGCCAGGCTTAATGGTCCTACAGGAAATGGTTGGGTGTTCGCTCTTCCTTTTTTTTTTTTTTTTTTTTTTTTTTTTTTTTGTAATATATTGTTTCGAAATTAGTTCGTCTTCATTTTTTTCCTGTCTTTCTCTCTCTCACCACCTCTCTCTCTCCGGCATAGTCCGCTTCTCCATCCCTCCCCCCCCTCCCTTCCGGTCCAATCACTCTTCCAGTTGCCACTTCTACGCCATCTCTATTTATCTATGTCCCTCCCCCCCTATTCCATCTCCTTCGTTCCTCTCTCAACATTCCTTTCGTAGCCCCCTGATCCGATCGTCTTCTGTAAACGTCCTCAGTGAGCTCTTATCCCCTCGCCGTCATTAAACAATCTCTTCCTCCTTCTCACACTACGATACACACTAATAATTTCCGGCCCTTCCTACCTCCCCGGCACTCCTCGATGTCGCCCTGCATCGCATTGTCCAGCCTACAATCTCCAACCACGGTCCCGACCCTTCACTCTCATCCCACCACCATTCGACCGCGTCTCCTACAACTCTCTCTCTCTCTCTCTCTCTCTCTCTCTCTCTCTCTCTCTCTCTCTCTCTCTCTCTGGCTCTCTCTCTCTCTCTCTCTCTCTCTTTTTCTTTTTGAACATCGAACAAAAGTTTCGTAAGATGGAGTGTCTTGTTATTTATGTTGTTGTTGTTAGTTGCTGTCACTGTTATTGTTATTATCATTACTTTTGTTATATTTATTGCTGTTACTTTTATTATTAGTGTTATCATTATCATCACCATTTTCATTAATTCATCATCATTATCATTTGTATCATTACCAATATAATTATTATCATTAGTATCATTATCATGATTATTGTTATCATTATTATCTTTATTATCATTATCATCATTATTACTTTTTTTGTTATTATTGTTATTATAATTCTTCTTCTTATCATTATTATTATTATTATTATTGCCATTATTATTCTTATTATCATCATTATTTATTATTATGAGTATTATCATTATTATTACTATTACCATAATCAGCATTAGAATTATCAGTGTGATTATCATCATTACTATCATTTTTATTATCATCATCATCATCATTTTTCAATGTCATAGTTGTTATCAATATCATTATCATTATTAGAATCATTGTTATAATCATCGCTATTATAATTATCATTATTGTTAGCATTAAAATTAGTATTGGGGATATCATTAGTATTATCATTATCATTATTGTTGATACCATAACCGTCATTATCATCATTTTTGTCAGTTTTTTTTTCTTTTATGAGACATTGATCGAAAATCATTGAAAAAGAAAATGCAATGATACGAAAGGCTTTATGAATATGACGCCCACGAACGCATTTTTCTCCTCTTTTATTCATGCATGAATGGATATTCTTTTTTTTTTTTTTTTTTTTTTTTTGTCTGCCTTTCTGCCTACCTTTCTTGTTCCTTTGAAAAGTTATTTTTGGATCGTCTGGATCTATTACCCCCTCCAAATAAGGGTAATGATGGTGATAGTGATGGGGATGGTGATCGTGGTGATGGGATGGTGATCGTGATGGTGATGGTGATGGTGATGAGGATGATAAATTATGATAAGATGATAATGATAATGATTATAAAGATGATACTTTTATAATGAAGATGTTAATGACAAAGATAATGACAACGATAATGAAAGTGATAATAATAAAAATACCCATTTTTCAATACTTCATCATCATCATGACCAAACAAACCTAACTCTAAATATTATATTTTTCTTTTATCCTTCACACCTTTATCGAGGGCAAGGCTGTTCCTAATGCTCTTCTCCCTGACGAACCTTTGTGTCCTTTGCTTCCCTTCACACGGGAGAGAAATGGCCACAGATGGCCACTATGTCTCTTGCTTTCGCTTGTTGCCCAAGAATTGGTATCAACACCAGCCGTGTGCAGAGGGGGAGGGGGGGTCGGAGGGAAGGGGAGGGGAGGTGAGTGAGGTGTGATGGGGTGGAAGAGTGAGCAAGGGAGGGGATTTTCGTGAAATGTGCCGACTTTAGATGTGTGTTGCGATTGTGTTAGTGTGTGCACACACACTAACACGCACACATACACACGCATACACACACACACACACACACACACACACACACACACACACATATATATATTATATATATATATATATATAATATAATATATATATATATATATAACATATATATATACATATATATAAATGAAATAAATAAGTACATATATATATATATATATA
>NW_028234443.1:27510960-27513020 GCF_977035675.1 Penaeus japonicus | reverse complement strand
AACCTTCATATCCGTCGATTATTACGAATGATAATAATACCTTTGGCAGATATTAAGAACCCTTTGATTTAGTGACCGGGGTTGGAGTTGTTATGTGGTTATGTTGTGGAGTTATGTGGTTCTTCTGCACATGGGAGGAAGACATGTATTGATAGGACCTTCTTCGTGGATGTAATGAGTGTCATTTGAAGTGTTTATAATAGTTGCATTGGATTCTTGACTTTGGTCCAAACAACGATGATTGATTTGTCGAAAATTCAAAAAATAAAAAAAAATAAATAAATAAAAAATAAAAAATAAATAAAAATAATAATAAGAATAATAAAATAAAATAAAATTTAAAAATGAGCATCGATAGTAGATAAGAATTAAGAAGGTAAAGGCAAGATAACACATGATTTAGCTTACTCTTGATTTTTTTTCTTGCTTTTTACGTTGTGTTATTTACAATTTGTTTTGCTTTTCCTTCATGTAAATACGAACAAAAAACAGTCGTCCATATATACACATTCCCCTCCCCCTCAAAAAAAAAAAATAAAATAAAAAATAAAAAATAAATAAATAAAAAATAAAAATAATAATAATAATAAAATAAAATAACAAATAAAAACATATAATATTCTCGACGCTTTACAGATATTTAAATACAAACATAAACCTCATAATTATAATCGAACACTATAACCTAGTGTTATATATTTCATTACGCTGTAGTTTAATGAACGACCCATCAACTTGAAACATCTCTCCTTTACAACACCGCGGGGATCAAATGGGTGATTAATATTCTTACCGTTTTCTCTTGAAAAACGAAAGAACGTGAACAGTTCAAGGGTGTCAAGTGGGATCTGTCTGTCGGTTTGTCTAACTGTTTATTTTTCTTTCTTTTTCTATCCCTCTTTCTCTTCCTATTTCTTCTCTCTCTCTCTCATTTCCTCCGGTCCTAGCTATCCTATCTCTTTCTCTCCATCCTTCCCTTCTTTATTTCTCTCCCTCCTTTCCTCTACCTTCCCTCCTTCCCTTGTACCTTCCCTCCCTCCCTCCCTCCTACCTTCCCTCCCTTCTTACCTACGTTCCCTCCCTCCTTCCCTTGTACCTTCACTCCCTCCCTTCTTACCTACGTTCCCTCCCAGTCTCGTACCTTCCCTCCCTCCCTCCTACCTTCCCTCCCTCCTACCTTCCCTCCCTCCCTCCTACCTTCCCTCCCTCCCTTCTACCTTCCCTTCCTCCCTCCCTCCTACCTTCCCTCCCTCCCTCCTACCTTCCCTCCCTCCCTTCCTCCCTCCCTCCTACCTTCCCTCCCTCCCTACCTTCCCTCCCTCCCTCCTACCTTCCTTCCCTCCCTCCCTCCTACCTTCCTTCCCTCCCTCCCTCCTTCCCTCCCTCCCTCCTACCTTCCCTCCCTCCCTCCCTCCTACCTTCCCTCCCTCCTACCTTCCCTCCCTCCCTCCTACCTTCCCTCCCTCCCTTCTACCTTCCCTTCCTCCCTCCCTCCTACCTTCCCTCCCTTCTTACCTCCCTTCCTTCCCTCCCTCCTACCCTCCCTCCTACCCTCCCTCCTACCTTCCCTCCCTCCTACCCTCCCTCCTACCCTCCCTCCTACCTTCCCTCCCTCCCTCCCTCCCTCCTACCTTCCCTCCCTTCTTACCTATGTTCCCTCCTACCTTCCCTCCCTTCCCTCCTTCACACCTTCCCTTCACCGACCTGAACAATCCACTTCCCACTCTGCATGACGGTTGCATGTACATGATCATACTAACAAGTGAATGGTGTTGGGGACACGTAGCATGGGCAAGGTGACATGGGTCTGTAATGAGGGCGACTACATGTGATAGGGTACAGCTGACGACTCTCTCGCTCTCAGTCTCTGTCTCTGTCTCTCTTCTGTCTCTGTCTCTGTCTCTCTTCTGTCTCTATGTCTCTTCTGTGTCTCTTTCTCTCTCTCTCTCTCTCTCTCTCTCTCTCTCTCTCTCTCTCTCTCTCTCTCTCTCTCTCTCTCTCTCTCTCTCTCCCTCTCTCTCTCTCTCTCTCTATCTATCTATCTATCTATCTCCCATTCT
>NW_028234443.1:27469811-27475860 GCF_977035675.1 Penaeus japonicus | reverse complement strand
AATTAATATTTATTTAAATAATAAGTATAAATATAATATGCTATATATATAATATTATAAATAAAATATATATATAATTTTTAAAATATATATTATATATATACAAAAACAAAAAAACAACAAATAATATAAATATATAAATATTATAAATATATATATATAATATATTTATATATAATAAAAACAACACAAAACCCCAAAAACACACACACACACAACACAAAAAAAAAATATTTTTATAAAAAATATATATATAATATATAAATATAAAATATAAAAATATATATATATATGTATATTAAAAAATTAATAAATATATAAATCTTATATATATTAATATATATATATAAAAATATAATATATATATATATATATAATATGTATTTGTAAAATAAAAAATTATATTGTATAAAAATATAAATATAATATATAATAATATATATATAATATATAAAAAAATAAAATTTTTATATTTTAAAATATACATAAATATATTATTATATTTAAAATAAATACATACATATATATATATCTTTTATATAAAAATATAAATATATATATATGTTAATTTGTATATATATATATATATTTTTAATAAATATATAGATATAAATATTATATTTATATATATATATATATATATGTATATAAAAATATATATAATATAAATATATTAATATATATATATATATATATATATATATTATATTAAATATTTATATACACACACACATATTAATACATATATAATATATATAATATAAATAAAATATATATATATATAATATAATATAAAATAAAAAATATTTATGTTTTATATACAAAATTTTATAAATATAATATAAAATATATATAAATTATATATATAATATAATATATATATATATTATATATTTATATTATAAAAAAAATAATAATTTGCATATATACAATATAAGTATATTATATTTTAAATATATATATATATATATATAAAATATATATATATAATATATAATATATTAAATATATTTAAAATATATATACATAATATATATATATATATATATATATAAATATATATAAATATTTTATATATATATATAATTATAATTAATTAATATTATATATATAAATGTACTATATAAATATATTATTAAATATATATATATATATATATATATATATTATAAATATTAAATTAACACACACATACATAAGTATATAAAATATTTGAAATATTTTATATAAAATATAATATATATATAAATAATATATCAACTAATATATATATAAATATATTTATATATATATATATAATATATATATAATATATATATTAAATATATACACATATACTAATATAAAATATATATATAAATATATATATATATATTATTTGCTGATGTATATATAATCTATAATGTATATTATACTAATATATATATATATTATGAATAAAAAATTTGTATATTATATATAAAATATGAAATATATACCTATATATACAATAAAACATATGTAAATATACATAAATATGTAATAAAACCATATACAAATAGTATATAACAAAATTGTATATAATAAATATATAAATATGTAAAAAAATACTATATATTCACTAATATATATGTATATATATATATATATATTATAATATATATATAAATTATTAAATGTAGGCATGTATTATAAAAATAGATTATATATAATAAATATATATAGTATTGAATATTATAAAATATATACATAATAAAAGTATCTAAATTATTTTTTAAATAAAAATAATATAAATATATATATAAATATAAGTATGTATACATAATACTACACCATTATATTTTTAAATTAATAAATAAAAATAATTATAAATATATATAAATACATACACACATACATAAATACATAAAATATAATATGTATATAAACTTAAAAATATATAAAAACTAAAAATATATATATCAATAATATAAATAATTATATATATATATTACACACACACACACCACACACACGACCCCCATACACATAACCATAAAACCCATAATATATAAAGATATATATAAATAATAATATATAAATATATAAGTTTTAATATATACAATATATATATATAATATAATATATATTATATAAATATATTGTTTAATTATATATAACTATGTATATTAATATATATATAATAATAACACAATTTAGTATATTGAAATATATTAAGTTATATATATGGAATATATTTTATTACTTTTTGCGTGGATTTTGATGGCGCTGTACCGTCCTATAATTCTTTCTAATAATTGAAATTTAACCCCTTTTCCCCCTTTTGTTTTTCTTTTTTACGACTCCCTTCTGTACTGCACCGAGTGCCTTTTTACTTCCTCTACCGTAATTGCGGAAACGCCCAAAATGTTGTTTGTCTCCGTACTTGGTTGATCGTTTGACTGGTATAGGCGCAATAAAATGCCTTCTCTATTTTGATTTTTTTGTTTTTATTGTAAGCCCGGGTCTCCATTGGGTTCTTTAACTGCATACATTTGAATTTTTCTCCCCCATTTCGTGCCTCCTCTTTGTCCCTTAACGAGCTGGTGGGGAAAGCAGAGCTTCATTTTTTATCCGTATGAAAAAATTTGCGACATCTTTCCCCTTCCCTTGTTATCGCCCTTAGTCACTCTGCTGTTTCAATTTTGTCTTATACCCCCTACAAGTGCAGCTCCCTCAATATCTCACTAAATTGGTCGTCTTTTGGTCCTTCAAGATTTTCTTCGAGAGCTGAGTATCGTTTAGGTATCAATACTACTCCGCGCCTATTCTTAATGTTTAATTAGATAAACGAGAGGCTTCGTATAAGCTTATTTCGTTCCCCCTCTAGCTGTATTTTACTCTACTTCTGAACCAGTCCAAAAAGGGCGCTACCGACATTTAAATTTTTGAAACAACGTTTTCGTTTTTTAAAAACCGATGGTATTCCATGTCCATTGCCCTCCCGAGTCCTTTTCAAGAATGCATTTATAATTTTAAGGGAAGGTTCCGCGAATTCTATTGCCTTTGCCCTTCTCTTTTGGTACCTTCAGTTTCCCAACCGAGGGTTTCTCCATCTTCCTTTTTTCTCTTGGAATTAAAAATCCCCCATAATCACGATAAAAAGGATTGCTCTATCGGTAAATTTTTACACATCTAATAGAAGCTCTCTATCTCCTCAATCGTATAACTACCGTTGGATCGCTACTTGGATATCTTAGGTTAATCATAGTTTAGTTTCATTATTACAGAAACTAATCTTTCGCTCGAAAACGTAAAAAATTCCTTAATATTCTTTTTGAGGGTGCTTGGGGAACAGAACCCCACCCTAAAATTTTTGTTTGCTATCCAGGGATTAAACCTCTCCAAATGAGTGTTGTAGTAGCTTTTACTCCTTCGCCTAGTCCCCTAACTCAGAAAAACATACAATATTCCATTAATAAAAAATTAAAACCCCAAGGCAGTGTCAAAAGAAAAAGATCTGTTCTCAGATCCTACATTGGTGCACAAATTCATCATCTTTAGGCGGCCCGGGGCTAAAAACCGGATATTTTTAAGCACCCTCCTGGCCCCAAAAGATCCTGATCCGCCGCCGTGACCAGGGGCACCATCGCTTTCCCCGGGGGAATTTGGGGGCCGTGTTTTGACTGGGAAATCATATTTAAGAAAAAGGGGTGGGCCCCGAACCCCCACCACCCCTTAATTTATCTTTGGGGGGGGGGAGTAACTTTTATCAGGAGGGTACCTTAACACCAATAAAACGTTTTAGTTTGTCCTCGTGGTTAAAGAATCTTAGTTACCCCCGAACCAAACTCACCCAACGGTCCACTCTAGTGAGATAGGACATTTGGTTATTCATGTGCTGGGGGCCTAGCAAAAATGTTTCTTGCATTTTTATGCGCAAATGTGATCCCGTGACCACATTAAAGTCCCTTTTTTATATATAGATTTTTTGCCCGGCATGCACAGCGTAGACCCTTTTTAATAAACCAATAGCAAATATACAACACTCCCCAAACAGATGTCTACCCTGTTTGCAGACACACTTGGTGCCCTGGCTTGTGGGCCCCGACGTATGTGTTACACAGCACTCATACAAAACGGTGTCACCATGCATACATGTGTGAGTGAATATAAAAGCCTGTGCATTATATTTGCTAAATATATAAAGTGGGAATAGATATATATCTGGAACCCATTTTGAGAGTTTTTTTTACTATATACCTGTTCCGCATAGCTCCCGTGTGACTTTGGCCCTTAGGGAGGGCCATCGCTCGGATAACTTCCATTAGGAATAATTTTTCCAGCTGATACTCAGTAGGGGGTTGAAGATTAGTTTTTGAACCTGCAAACATGACCCCTGTGATTTCATAGTAAAAGACTCCCCGAACTAGGATGGACTTTTTTTCAGGCCAAATGTTGAATGGTAGTTGGTCACTTTGACCCTTGGCACGGATTAGCGTGCATCTAGGGGAAACGTGTGAGCGTGTTTCGACCATTTCCCTTTTGGGTTTGCTTGGTGGTATGATTTTTTTTTTTAGGAATTTTTTTCAGACATTCTCAATGCTTCACACTTTATGGATATTGCAAATCACTATAATAGAGGGTTTATAACACATTATTTTGTTAAATTGAAATTGTGGCCCCTTTTTTTGGAATCCCATATCTTAAAGGAAAAAACTTTCCTGGGGGAAATTCTTTTTTTTTTAATTTTCTATAACAGAGTAATTCTTTTTCTATTTCGTTGGGAATTTCACTCTAAAACATTCACAGTTTATTTTCACCTTATGCGGGGCCGCCACGGACCCAAGGGTATAAAAAAATTTTACACTTAATGTCGCTGGACCTACCTGACACTATCCTACAATATTTTTATAGAAATATATATATATATAAAAAAATATTTTATAAATATATATATATATATATATATAAATATATACTATAAAAATTGTGTGGTGTGGGTTATACATAACATATATAATATATGTATAAAAAATATATATATATTATAAAATTTTATAAATATATATATATAAATATATATATATAATTATATAAAAATATAATATATATATTTATATATTTATTTATTCAAAAAAAAAACACACAACACACATACAACCACTCACACACACACATACACGCACATATAAAAATTTAAAAAAATAAATATATATATATTTAAAATATATAATATAAAAAATATTTATATATATATATATAAATATATAATGTATAAAATTTAAAAAATATAATATATATATATATAATAAAAATATATATTATATAATTATTAATAATATTTAAATAGATAATAGATAGATAGAAATGATAGATAAAGCTAATAGATAGATAATAGATGGATAATAAATAATAGATAGAGAGAGAGAACACTAAACATTATAAGAAGGAAAAGCACTAAAAAACCCTATTTTTTGATGATAGGAAAATTTTTGCAACAAACAAATTGGTTTTAAAAAAAAGAAAAAAAAAACAAAATATGAACTATGACCCGGATCAAAAACGGATATCAATCGAGATAGAAATAAAAACGATTAAAAAAAGATACACGCAAAGGTCTAGTAGAAAAAGGGAAAGAACAAAGGTTTGATAACACGGTTACCCGCGGGGTTTTATTTTAAAAGAACTTTTTTTTTTTTTTTTTTTTTTTTTCCCCCTTTTGAGCAAATGATATGAGGAATTTTACAGATTTTATGGGAAATTTTTTGATCTACTCTTTGTGTATATAATGTAAATACATACATACACACACACACACGCACGCACAAATATAAAAATAAATATAAAATATATATATTTTAAAATAAAAAATATATATAATATAAAATATATATACCCCCCCTTTTATATATATACACCACTAAAACAAAACAAACACACACACACACACACAAAACACACACCTACAAACACAAACAACACACCACACCACAAACACAAACACAACACACACACAAGACACACACACAATATATATTTATATATATATATATATAATATATTATAATAATAATAAAATTATAATAAA
>NW_028234443.1:27454729-27459095 GCF_977035675.1 Penaeus japonicus | reverse complement strand
TCGTAACAATTATGTAATTCTATTGAAAAATTCGAACTCTTTTCATTTTCGTTTTAAATAATTGATTGCGTGATAGTACCATTTCAGAAGAGGCTAGTGTAAAGTCTATCTTCACACTTTGTTAAATACATTTATCCAAATTCAATTTGCATAATAATTATTCCTTCCTTACTCCGCCAAAACATATCTTAATCTCGAACAAAACAATAGGTGACCTTCGCAAAGTGAATGAAGAGCACTAACCTAAAATGTTTTTAATGTCTTTATGGATGAGGTGTTATTGTAGCAATGAGAGCCTAGCCACTTCGGACCATCACTCTTCGTGCACACTCATTCAGTGATGATTGAAGCCGGGTTAGTATAGAAGGAAGAAAGGAAGAGAAAGAGAGGAATGAATTGAGAGGAGGGGATCTCTAAAAGAAAAAAAAAAATGTTAAAAAAAAAGTACGCTTCATTTCTATAAAAATTCCTGAAAAACTTTCGAAATTTTGGTTAAGTTGCAATCAGCACCACACACCAGCCATATTGGGTAAAGGGGGGGAGGAGTGGCGAAGGATAAACAAGGGAATGGAATAACGTGCTTTGTATTGAATCAGTTCTTGAATTGAAGCTGCTGAGTAAGCTGAGTAATATTCTTTATCTACACGAATCAAGCTTTGCCATTCAACAATAAAATACTTGTGCGGATAATGATTTGTGGGGTTTTTCACCCACAATCATATTGTGTACATATATATATATATATATATATATTTTATATTTATTTATATATATTATTTATATATATATTTACATATATATATATTATATTTGTTTATATGTTATAAATATGTTATGTATACATATAATATATTATATTTATATTTCTTATAATTATTTATATAGTAATATTATTTTGATTTGTTACTATATTATGTACCCCATTCGGTTATATATAGCTATATTATATAAATATTTATACGACTATAATAATAATATCAATATTATATATTATAGATATATTTTTATATTTACATTTAGTATTTATTATGTATATATAATTTTACATAAATACATATATATTTATATATATATTATATTTATATATTTATATAGGATTTTGTATTTATATTATTATATATTTATATATATATTTATATATTGTTATGGTATGTATATATATATATTATTATTCTACTATATTTATATTAATATATATATTTAATATTATTTTTAATATATATTATTTATTTTTGTATGTGTGTGTGTGTGGATGTGTGTGTCCTGATTGTGTTGTGAGTGTGTGTGTAGTGTGTGTTATAGCTGTCCTATCTATCTCATATTGATACATCTATCACCTATTCTATATATCATTTATATTTATATCATATATACATTTATCTATATATAATATATTCTATAATAATATATCTACTATTTTATATGTGTATATATTCATATCTCATATTCATATTTAATCTTGTAATTTATATATATACGTTATTTTTATACCTATTTTTATTTTCGTATAATAGAATCTTGTTTGTATTTTCTTACTTAATTATATTTTTATATATACCGATCATATTTTTACTTTTCTTATCATATATATTTATATATTTATATATATGTATATACTTATTTTTCATTGCTGTTATGTTACTGTCACCTATATATATGTAATCGTGAATACAGGATTTATTATATGTAATTCATATTTTCGTATTTCTATACCTTTATAAAGTAGCATTCAAGAAAAATCTCAAAGAGTACATAGAAAGATTCGTAAAGAAGCTGCTACATTGATTTAATAACTATTATATTTAATTTTGTTCATTACTGCCACAAACGGGGGTAGTAAAATATTAATAACCTTCCAGTCATAGGTATAGCCGACATGATAATGAACTGCTGTGTTATGCTGCCAGGATTCCGATTTCAGATTCCAATAGATTTCTGATTTTATGTGACAAGAGCATTGACTTGGACTAGCAAAATGACAAGTTATAATCACCCGTCATACCATTATATCTGCAAGACTCGTGTCTATCCAGATGTTGGAAGCTATTTTTGCCATCTCAAAATCTTGGCTGCATTTATCATATAGATTTTTTTTTATGCTACAGAACATTTACTTCGCGATTTTTATTGTATATGGTCTCTCTCTATCTGTCTCTCTTCATTATCTCTCTCTTCTCTCCCTCTCTCTCATCTATCTCTCTTCTCCTTTTCCTCCTCAGTATCCTATTCTATCTCTCTCTCTCTCTCTCTCTCCCTCGTTACACTCTCTATCTCTTTTCTCTCTCTCTCTCTATCCCTCTCTTCTTCTCGCCTCCTATCTCTCTCTCTCTCTCTCGCTCTCTTTATCTCTTCTCTATCTCTTATCCTCTTTTATATATATTTATTGATATATATATATATTTATTTATTTTTTTTATATTTTTATATATTTCTCACAAAGACGCTAATTCATATCTCGTCGCTCTCTTAGTATATTCCGTGCACACTAACATAGCACTGTTATCATAGACACGCATCCAGACATAATATCTTATACAGAGAGTATTCAAAATCTAAACACTTAAATCATGGTGTTTTTATTATTTAGTATATATTGCATAATATATTTTATTTATTAAGATTTAAATTATTATTATCATATTTATTTTTATATTTATATTCTCTCACCTTATTTTGATTTAAATTTATATATAAATATATAGATATATATTATATATATATATATATATATATATATATATAGTATATTTATATATACTTACATTATATACACGCCACTTATAGATATTGTTATATATAGTATGATACTATTGTTTTATATATAGTTATATATATTCTTATATTATAATATTATTAATATATATATATATATATATATATATATTACAAAAGGATTTTAGTAAAGGAAAATTTATTTATAATCAACATATTTTTATCAAGGTAGAATATTAGTTGATGTTTTGTTTTTTCATAGTAATCTAATTGTTGAATGCATATGCGGTACTGAAACGTGCGAACCCATTACCAGTAGATTTTTTCTGGGATGAAAAAAAAGAAGAAAGACAATGTATGTAGGAATGTCTTTAGAAAAAATATGTTTACATAACAAATTAAGATTTTGAAAATTGTCATTTGTTTTATTCCCTACCCTATGATCTATCCACCTCAAACTTTTATATTATGTGTCAATTTTTATAATACTGAAGGAATATAATATACTAATATAACTTATCTATATATATATATATATATATATTATATCTATATATATCTATATATATACTTATATATTATATATATATATATACATAATGTTTAATATATATATATCCTATTACTGTAGCTTAATATCCAAGTGACTTTGATACCTTACACCGATCTGTCACCATTTATGGAAATATCAAAAATCAGTACCTAATTTTTATCCAAAAGCGTCAATACTTCAATAATTGATATTTTCTCCCTCACTACTCCTTAATCTAAAACGTTGCACGAAACATAGCGGCCCACCGTTAGGGTGAAACGTGGAACTTCACTTACCGTAGACCACCCCCCCCCCCCCCTCCTCTCATACCCCACCATATTTTTCATAATACTGATGGCGATATTTTGTTATTATAGGTTTATATATTTATATATATATATATATATATTATATATATAATATATATATATGTGTATTTAATATATATATTACCTATATATATCTATACATCATATACTTAATTTTCAAGTAACTCTAAATAATTACAAGGCATTGAGAAATGGGAAATTTATATAGATTCTGTGAACGATTATTTAACCCAAGGAAGTTTTTAGTTGATATTTTTTTCTCTTTGATTTTAAACTAATCTCTGTATCATAGCAGGTAATGTAAACATGGAACTCCATTTATCACGTAGCTTTTACTAGGATGAGAGATATTGTATGTAGAGAATTATCTTTTGGGTAAAAATAGTTTTCCTTATAACAAATTTCTTTTAAGATTTTTAAAATTCATTACTTGTTTATCCCCTTTCTTATATGTGTATTTTTTGTAATTATGAAGGGATTGATATATATATTATATATATATATATTAATATATAATATATATTATCATATATATATATTTATATATATATTTCATATACTGTACTTCATAATCAAGTGACGGTAATATTGGATGATAGTAGGAAATTTATATAGAATCAGTACAGATTTTTATCAAGGAATATATTAGTAGATCATTTCTTCTCATAGTATTCTAATTTTGAAGCATAGAGTTACTGAAACGTGGAACTCATTACCGTAGATTTTTTGCTGGGAAGAAAGACATTGTATGTAGAAATGTATTTAGAAAACAGTTTTTTCATAACAAATTTAA
>NW_028234443.1:27442229-27444729 GCF_977035675.1 Penaeus japonicus | reverse complement strand
AAATAGTACTAATCCAAGATATTTCACAAGATGCAATCTTAGTTGCTTACAGAATTCATCATATCCACCAATAAACAGAAAAGGAACTGACAATCCTTAGAACGCAATAAAATACCTCTCTAATAGTATTTCCTATGATATTTTAACTAGAACGAGAGAAATTTTGAATCGCAATTTGAATCCATTTATCCTTTTTCCTTTCTAGCAGCCGGTTCTAACAGTCACGTGTCTATGAGAACAGGTGCTCTGTTTTAAGGTCTTTTCCTTTTAATTTTTGTAAAATTGAATATGATCACTGCACCAGAAGCAAGTCTTTAAGGGGAAATTTATAACTTTTCTGTATTAACGATCAAGGATTTTTAAAACATAATTTATATAAAAATAAACCTTCGTCAAACTTCCTGGTAATCTGTGAATTCACGAGAATAATCCATTCCATTCCAAGGATTCTGCTGCGCAGTACGCACAGCTTCGTTACCTAGTTATATCTCATTCCTTCTGCATGAACATGATTTTCATTTCCTGAGAGGAAGAGAGGGAAGCATGGCAGAGAAAATCGAGGGGGGGGGGTGAGGGGGAGGTGAGAGAGGAAGAGAGATACGGGGGATGGGGGAATGGGGAGAGTGGACGAAACAAAGAGAGAAAGAGAGAGTGGCAGAAAAGTGGCAAAGACAGAGCCAGGGGAAAACAATGAATATGAATAATTCGAAAGCTAACGCTTACGAATAAGTGCGCACTAAGGTTACTCGACAGAAAACATTTGTTTTGTGATTTGACGGCAGTGGAGAGGGGAAGGGAGGGATGATTATAGAGAAAAGTGGGGAAGAGAGAGGAAGAGAGGGAGAGACAAAGCGTGAAAGAGAAAGAAAGAGAGAAAGAGAGAGAGAATGAGAACAGAAAGTTGAAGGAGTGGATAGAACGAGAAGAGAGATACAGACGAAAAAGAGAGAGAGACAGACGAGAAAGAAAGAGAGAGAATCAAAACGACAAACAACGGTAATCCTTCTCCGTGGCAATGTGTACATACTCTCAGGACAGGGACAAAGTAAGAATTCAATTAATGAATAAATAAACTGAATTTTCCTTTCCATGATTTTGATTTAAAAAAAGCAACTCTGATATGAAGAGAAAGATCTTTGGCTCAAGCATCCCGTGAACCATATGCACCTCAAAGACTCAACACAGACTCTATGTCCCTGTCCCTCTTAGGACAGGGACATAGTAAGAAATTAATTCATTAATAAATAAACTGAATTTTCCCTTCCATAATTTTTATTTAAAAAGGCAACTCTGATATGAAGAGAAAGACCTTTGGCTCAAGCATCCCGTGCACCATATGCACCTCAAAGACTCAACACAGACTTCTAGATCTTCCAAACAAACACCTCTAGTATGGTCTTGCCTACGAAGCAAAGACTTGTATAAGCCTTTAAAAGAGCTAAAAAAACCGGCCAGTCTCAGCATAGAAACGAAGGAGCGTCAGATCCTAGGGTCACTAACGCACGTGACTGAAGTAAGAAAAGAATTTAGGACACGAGGAAGGGGGATGTATGCAGCATAGCATGTCTACGATAGTTTAATTTCTCATAGACATGTCAGTGGTAATGTCTGCAGCGAAAGGAATTGTGTTAACAAATCAAATTAACAAAGCTAGGCATATTTTTTAAACTTATTTTTATATCAATTTAAACTGACATATATATGTTTACAGGAACTGCAGGAAAGTCGGGGATACCGATCTGGGGGACTTTTCATAGAATGGAAAACTTCCCTGTCCCGGTTTTATCTTCTATATTACTTATATCTTATCAATTTTAAAATTTAAAAAAAACAAAAATCCATGTAACGTTTCCATGACATCAAGACCAAAACAAGCAGAGGTGAGAAAGCGAGAGAAAAAGGAGGAGAGATGAGAGAGAGAGAAAGAGAATATAGAGAGACGAGAGAGAAAGAGAGGAGGGGGGGGGGGGGAGTAGACAAAAAGGATAATAAATGAGAAAGACAGAGAAAGGTTTGTTAAGAATGAGCACATCGAGCACATGTCAAGGAGAGTCTCTGTAACTAGAAAGTTTGCGAAGGGAGTTTATGAGTAGCTGACACTTACAATAGCAAACTTCGGTTTTGTAAGAAAGCACAGCTAAGGAATAGAATATAAAAATAGATAAAAAGATTAATTAGAACGAATATTAAAAGGTAATACCCCTAAACACGGGAAGATAAAATCATAACTTTATAGATTGTTTAGGACCAACGACAATACATCTAAATGTATATAGATATAATCTTTATTTCCTTTTCATAGTGAATAAACAAATCTCCTATGGTATGCCGAATACTGCATTAATCCAAACATCATACTATAATGTGATCATTTTGATCTTCGAAATTGCAATGATGATGAAGCGAAACTTTATCTCCCAACTAGAATATAAATAATTTTTACATTCTGTTATATTTTAGTATCGTATGCATTTAACGAACAAAACATAAACCGTTGGAT
>NW_028234443.1:27430550-27435550 GCF_977035675.1 Penaeus japonicus | reverse complement strand
CACAGACATTCTTCTATTGAGGCTTTTACTCATCTTCACTCACTCTTCTTCTTCTTTCTTAAACGATTTCAAATTCCTGAGTATTGAAGATATATATTTTTTTATTGTCATGAGGAACTCGCTTTTATTAACTTCTGTCTGTTCAAAATTTAGGCTTCTCTTTCTCTTTCTTTTGTTCATTCTTTCTTCTTTATCTGAATTATCGTAGTTTTTTTTATTATTGTCATAAGGACCTCGCTTTTATTATCATCTGTCTACTTGGAATCATAAGAACCTTTTTCCTTTATTTTCTTTCGCTTTTCTTTCTTTCTACTTTATCAACTTGTACATATATATCTCGCTTTTATTTTTTTCTTTGAATAACATACATTTTCTTTCTTTCTTTGTTAAAATCTTCCAACTATTTTGATATCATCTTCCTACCCTAAAACGCCACAAACCAAAAAAGGGACCTTACATATAAAAAAAAAACGAAAAAAAAACCCTAACCACAAATAACAAACATTAGTCAGGCCTACCCCAGGCCTATGGGCATGGCTCGCGGTTCCATCGAGCCAGCCAGCCAGCCTCCGCGAGATTCGTAGGCCCGCGTTGATGGTCAGATGCGGTTTCAAAGAGCGCGGACCAAAGCCGGAGTATAAGCGGGACCCCACACGCCGCCGACCGGCCCGACGTCCGCCATCCCGCGATTTATGAGTCACAGAAAATGGGGGGATGCTCTTGTGGGAAAGGGGGGAGGACTGACGCATAGCTTGGTTAGCGGACCTTTCTCCTGCGGCTTTGCATACAGGCGCCGTTCCGAGCCTATCGCACGCGGGCGGGTGGGCGGAGGGGAGGGGGGCGGGTGGGTGGGTGGGGGAGTAGGATATATTATCGTCGGGTTAGTATATTGGTGTCCCGCGAGACAGGTCTCCGGCGCCGCGGAGACGACCGCCGTTCACACGGATCTCTCGCTGGGGATCGGCGGCGACGGATCGAGCGGGGAATGGCATTATCTCAAACGGCGCATTGCAAGGATGGCTGCGCGCGGGAAGTATCTCCTCCTGTGTGGTCGTGTGTGACACGCTCACACACACTGCGGATTGAGGAAATAGTGTAGGTAGATAGATAAGTAGATGGATAGATAGATAGATTATAGATATCGCGTATATATTATAAATATATATATAAGTTATATAATATATATATATATTATAATATATATATATATATATACAGACACACACACACACACACACACATTAACACACACACACACACACACACACCACACACAAATACTCCACATATATAAAATATGTATATATAGTATATATATATATAATTATATATATATATCTATATATATATATAATATTATATACACATATACGTGTAAATACACTTTAGTAGATAGATATATAGACAGATAGAATGATAGATATATGAAATAGATAGATTGAAAAACAACTAGATAAATAGAATGAGAGACGGATAAGCAGACAGACAGACAGACAGATACACAGAGTGATAAATAGATAGATAGACAGATAGATGGATAGATGATATGAATAAATATTGTAAATATATTACATTAATAACATGCACTTCTGTAAATAAGAAAACTAAGCAATAAAAATATGCAATCCAAACACGATTTAACTATACATAATCGAACTATAATCCATTCCTTTCACATTTACAAACATATATTCTAACGAACAAATTTCAAACTCAAATACAGACATTACGCTGTAATCGCCCATTAAAGGCAAGGAAGAAAAACATTTCAAAAAACCCTATGACTCACACCGAACGCGGTTAAACCCAAAACGAAGTGTGTGTATGTTTGCGGTGTCTAATTATACATGTTCCACCGGGATCACTATTCAGTAACATTCATTTTAAATTATAGCAAACTTCGCCATTTAAGATCGGGGGAGGAGGAGGGAAGGAGAAGGGAAGGGGGGAGGGGGGTATAAGAGTCCACACAGATTCATTATTGTAACATGAACTTCTATTATTTTCGATTAAGGGATCGTTATTTGTTGAAAGTGTAGATCATTCGTTTTGAATTACAATGGCGTCATTCATTTGCTTGTCTTCGCTGTGTGTTGAACAACTGTTATTGTGTGCGAAGGAAGGATTACAGGATGACCGTTGAAATGGCTGAGAAGAACAAATTTAGAAAAAGATAAATGTGTTTTGTTGAGTTGAGTTTTCTTTTTATTTACCTTTTTTATGATCTATCCTTTTTGTTTATTTATTCATTATTATTATTATTATTATTATTATTATCATTACCATTTTTCGGAGGAGGAGGAGAAGGAGGAGGGGGGGGGGGGGGGGATTGACTATGCGACAAACATTAATAACAATCTTTACGTAAAAGTTGATATGTATATATTTTAAAAGTTTGTATATATTAATATATATTAAAAGTTAAAAGTTAATATATATATATATGTATATATATATACATATATATATATATATTTAAAACTTAATACATATATTTCTTTGATTTTCCATTTCTTTCTCTGGAAGGGAATATCAGGTCAGACAGGGAAACACACAATTACAGACACACGCACACCACACACACACAAAGTATATATTTTTCGCCGCCGATTTTTACATTTTCCCTCTTTATAGAGGGGTGGGGGGGGGCAGTGCATTATCACATACTAAGCAGTAAGTGCAGCTTCCTAACTGGGAATGCTTAACTGCATCCGTTGCAAGGAAGTAGGCACCTTATATGGCACTGTATCTAGTCGAGAGCGCGCAAAACGTTTTAAGGAAACTCTGACAATATTTATGACGCTTGCGATGTGATAAAAAGAGAGATATGTTTATGTGGGTCTATGTGTTTGTGTGTGTGTGTGCAGGGGGGGGTGGGGGGCGTGTGTGGGGTGGGGGTGCGTGTGTGGGGTGTGTATGTGGGGGGGGGGAGGTGTCTGTGTGTGTGTGTGTGTGTGTCTGTGTGTGTGTGTGTGTGTGTGTGTATGTGTGTGTGTGTGCGTGTGTGTGTGTGTGTGTGTGGGTGGGTGCTATGTGTGTGTGTATTTATATAGAGAGATTCATCATTTGTTACTCAATTTTCTTAAAATCCTTCGTCACAGCGTAAAATCACGCCCTTGCCAAATGCCAAAGCACATTGCAAACGACACATCGCAAGAACATCAATCAATCAGATGACAACAGCAACAAGTAAAAAAAGTAGTAGAATAATAATAATAATAATAATAATAATAAAAAATACCGTAACACAAAAAAATAAAAAAAACAAACAAAAAAACACAAAGAAAAATAACTAAGAAATATCTCATAACAACAACAACAACAAAAACAAATCGCCCAACAACAACAAAAATACAACAACAACAACAACAGCGAAAACAACACAGCCATGCTTGCGGGTCTACAATCCACACTTAAACATATGGTAGCCTATACCTGGCAGTCATTAAGAAACAGGTGTTTGCCAGTGGAGATAACACTCACGATCAGAGAGTAAAAACCTGGATGTTAATGCCTTGTTCAATTTGTTGGAGGGAATCTTAACCACTGATGGAGGACTAAATCTTTTAAGAAACTAGGGAAAGCGGGTTGAGAGAGAGAGAGAAGGAGAGGAACGCGAGAGAGAGAGGGAGAAAAGATACGGGGAGAGGAGAGAGGAGGGGGGGGGGGAGTAGGAGACGAAGGAGAGAGAGGGGAGAGAGAGAGAGAGAGAGGAGGAGAGACGAGAGAGAGATGAGCGGAGAGATAGAGAGAGAGAGAGAGAGAGAGAGAGAGGAGAGAGAGAGAGGAGGAGAGAGAGGATGAGAGAGGAGAGAGAGAGAGAGGAAAGGAGAGAGAGAAAGAGAGAGAGAGGGAGAAGGGGAGAGAGAGGAGAGAGAGAGAGAAGAGAGATGTTCATGGGAGAGAGGAGAGAGGGAGAGAGGTGAGAGAGGAGAGGAGAGAGAGAGAGAGAGAGAGAGGATGGAGAGAGAGAGAAAGAGAGAGAGAGGGATAGAGAGATCGAGAGAGACGAGAGATGAGAGAGAGAAGAAGAGAGAAGAGATGAGAGAGAGAGGAGAGAGAGAGAGAGAGAGTAAGTGTGCGTGAGAGACGCATAGGAAAATGAGAGGGGAGAGAAGGAGAGAGAGAGGAGAGAGAGAGGGAGAGCCGGAGAGAGAGAGGATGAGGATGAGAGAGAGAGAGAGAGGTGAAGAGAGACGAGAGAGTGAGAGAGAGCGAGAGGAGAGAGAGAGAAGAGAGAGAGAGAGCAGAGATAGTGAGAAGTGCCTGTGGTGTGATCGCGAGAGTGGAAAGAGAGGGAGGAGCGGAGAGAGAGAGAGAGAGAGAGAGAGTGAGAGAGAGACAGAGAGAGACGATGAGAAGAACAGAGAGAGAGCGAGAGAGCGAGCAGGAGAGAGAGAGAGAGAGCGATGAGAGAGAGAAAGAGATAGAGATAGATAGTGAGAGAGAGAAGAGAGAGAGAGAGAGAGAGAGCAAGAGAGATAGAGCCGAAAAGGGAGAAGGGAAGGGGGACGAGAAGGAGGGGGGAAAGTGCGGGGGGGGGCGGGAGGAGAAAGAGAAAGGCAGGAACGAGAGGAGAGGAGAGAGAGAACATTGATGGAGAGAGAGAGAGAGAGAGAGAGAGAGAGAGAGAGAGAGAGAGAGAGAGAGAGAGAGAGAGAGAGAGAGAGAGAGAGAGAGAAAGAGATAGATAGATAGATAGATAGAAAGATAGATAGAGAGAGAGAGAGAGAGAGAAAGAAAAAAGAAAAGAAAAGAAAACAAAAGCGAGAGAGAGAAGAGAAATAGAAAAAGAGAGATAGAGAAGAGAGAGAAAAAGAGGTAGAGAGAAAGAGACAAAGAAAGAAAGAGAGAAAGAAAGAAAGAGAGAAGGAAGATCTTAGTGAAAGGTAAAAAGAAAAGAAAGGGAAGCGAGGGGAGTGGAGGGAGGGGGGAGGGGAGAGGAAAGGGGAGGGGGGAAGGTAGAGGAAAGGGGAGAGGGGAGGGTAGAGGAGATGGGA
>NW_028234443.1:27380360-27392860 GCF_977035675.1 Penaeus japonicus | reverse complement strand
ATGTGTGAATATGTGTTGTGTGTGTTTGTGTGTGTGAGGTAGGGGTGATACGTGTGTGAATATGTGTTGTGTGTGTTTGTGTGTGTGTGTGGAGGGGAAAAGGGGCCAGGGGGTAACGAAGCGAAAAGAGAGAAAACAGAAGGAATGGTAAGTGGTGATGAGGGGGGATGAGGGGGGAGGGGGGGGGAGGGGAGAGAAAGGAGGTGAGAGAAAGGGGAGGGGGGGCGAGGCATGGAAGAGAGAGAGGGAAGAGAGGAGAGAGTGAAAGAGAGAGAGTAAGGGGTGGTGGGCGGGGGTATGAAGGGGGGGAGGGGGGGAGGGGAGAGACGGAAGTGAGGAAAAAAGGGGGGGGTCAAAGCAGGAAAAGGGGAAAAGGAGAGAGAGAGGAGAAGAAGAGAGAGGAGAGGCCTTTGGGGTCTTTTTTTTTGGGTTTTATGAAACAAGAAAGAGGGGAAAAAGGGGAAAGAAAAGGATCATAATATACGTATTTTGACTAAAAAAACGACAAAAATCCCAAACACCCGAAAACCCAGGGTTTTACCCCTCCTCTAGCGGAAGAAAATTTTTGGTTCTATAAAAAAAAACCTTGATTCATGGTAAAAAAAAACAATAATGATATTGATATAAAAATTCACAAAATCGATAAAAAACCAAGGGTTAAAACATAAAAAAATAAATCACAAACTTTTTTGGGGGGGGGGGGGTTCTTCACTATGAAGGAGGGAGTAACTAGGGGTGCTGAGGGGAGGATTGTCTCATGTCCTAAGAGAATGGGGATGTCTGCTTAGGTTAAGGATCGGTTCAATGGGATGGATCGGGGGGAGACGCAATGGTTTGGGGATTAGGATTGTCGAATGTGGGGACGTTTTTGGAGGGGGGGTGCTGGGGTATGGGGGCTGGGGGGGGGAGGGTTTTTGGTTTTTTATGTAGTGGTGTTGGTTGATAAGGTCATTGGATTTTTTCCTTGGAAAAAATTCTCACTTTTCCCTCTCTCTCTCTCCCCTCTTCTCTTCTCTTCTCTCCCCCCCTTTTTCTCTACCCCTCTTCTCTCTCTCTCCCTTCTCCCCTCTCTCTCTCCTCCCCTTCCCCTCCACTGTTTCCCCCCTTTATCTCCCCTTTTTCTCTCTCCCACCCCCCCCCTCCTCTTCCCCTTTCCTCTCCCTTTCCTCCTCTTCTTTCTTTTTTTCTTCTTTTCTTTTTTCTTTCTTTTTCCTTTCTTCCCTTTTTTTTTTCTTTTCTCTTCCTCTCCCCACCTCCTTCCTCCTCACTTCCCCCTCTTCTTTTTCCTTCTCTCTCCCCTTCTTCCCTCTCTCTTTCTCTTTCCCCTTTTTCTCTCTCCTCTCTCCCTCTTTCTCTTCTTCTCCCCTTTCCCCTCCTTCTCTCTCTTCTCCCGCCCTCTCCTCTTTCCTTTTTTCCTCTCTTCTCTTCTTTTTCCCTTCCTTCTCTCTCTGTTCTTCTTCCTCTCTCTCATCTTTTCCTTCTTCTTCTCTCTCTTCTCTCTCTCCCCCTTCCCTCTTCTCTCTCTCTTTTTTCTCTTTCTTTTTCCCCCCCTTTCCCTTCTCTCCCTTTTCTCTCTCTCTCCTCTCTTCTCTCCTTCTTCTCTTCCTTTTTCCTCTCCTCCTCTTCTCCTCTTCCTTTTTCCCCCCTCTTCCTCTCTCTCTCTTCCCTTTCTCTTCCCTCCTTCTCTCTCTCCCCCCCTTCCCTCTCTCTTCTCTCCTCTCTCTCTCTCTCTCTCTCTCTCTCTCTCTCTCTCTCTCTCTCTCTCTCTTCTTCTTCTTCTTCTTCTTCTTCTTCTTCTTCTTCTTCTTCTTCTTCTTCTCCTTTCCAACTACCTCCCCTACTATAAACTCCCAAATATAAAAAAAATATAAAAAAGGATCGAATAGCATCATAGATTCATCTCATCTCAGTCGAAGGAGGATCGGAATCCCTCCCTCACCTTGGAGACAACGAGTCGAGTTCTAAAGGAAGAAAAAAGAGTCTTGAAATAGAGCCTAGTTGAAAGTTTAATCGTTAAGGAGGATCTCGTGTTTCGCTTAAAAAACTTTCGTTCGTCTTTTTTTTTTTGTGGGGTTGGGGGTTGAGGTGAAGGGGGTAGGTAGTGGGGGGGGGTGAAGGGAGGATCTCGTGTTTCGCTTTAAAAACAAAAATAGAAAAAAAAAAAACTTTCGTTCGTCTTTGTTTTTCCTTTTTTTCTTTCTCTTTTTTTTGGGGGGAGGGGGTTGAATGGGGGGGAGGGGGAGGGGGAGGAGGGAGGGATGGTAAGACGATGACTGTAAAATTATTATTTAGTTTTACGAGCGTCTTTGATTGTCTTTTCGTCGTCTGCTTCTGGAGTCTGCGGCGGGTTGAGTATCGCTAGTGCGATTGCTTCTTTCGTTTTTTTTTTTTTTTTATCGTTTTTTGTTCTCTTTATCTTTTCGTTGGTCGTTTTCTTTACCTTTGATGTGTGTGTGAGTGTGTGTGTAATTGGCTATCTGTAATTGTCTCTCTTTATCGTTCTCTCTCTCTCTCTCTTTCTTGTTCTCTCTTTCTCTCTCTTGCACACACACACTTTATCTATCTATCTATCTATCTATCTATCTATTTAACTATCTATCTATCTATCTCTCTATCTGTCCATCTATCAATCTATCCCCCCCCCCTCACTCTCTCTCTCTCTCTCTCTCTCTCTCTCTCTCTCTTCTCTCTCTTTTCTTCTCCTCTCTCTCTCTTTCTCTCTCTCCTCATCTCTCTCCCTGCTCGTCTCTCTCTCTCCTCTCTCTCCTCTCCGTCTTCTCTCTCTTCTCATCTCTCATCTCACCCAACACTCTCCTCTCTCTCTCTCTCTGTCTCTTGATCTCTCTCATCTCTCTCTCTCTCCCTCTCTTCTCTCTCTCTCTCTTTTTTTCTTATCGTCTCTTCTTTCTTCTTCTTCTTCTTCTTTCTTCTTCTTCTTCTCCTTTCCAACACTCCCTACTATAACGCCCAAATATAAAAAAAATAGTAAAAAAGGATCGAAAGCATCATAGATTCATCACATCCTCATTCGAAAAGGAGATAGAATAACCTCCCTCACCTTTGTTTGGGGAGAAAACAACGAGTTCGAGTTCTAAAGGAAGAAAAAAGAGTCATGAAATAGAGGCCTAGTTGAAAGTTTAATCGTTAAGGAGGTTCTCGTGTTCGCTTAAATAAAAAACTTTCGTTTCGTCTTTTGTTTTTTTGTGGGGTTTGGGGGTTGAGTGATGGGGGGAGGTAGTGGGGGGGGGGGGGGGGGTTGAAGGAGGAGCCTCGTGTTTCGTTTTCGCTTTAAAAAACAAAAATGAAAATAAAAAAAAAAAAAAAAAAAAAAAAAAAACTTTCGTTCGTTTTTCGTTCGTCTTTTGTTTTTTTTTTCCTTTATTTTCTTTTCTCTGTTTTTTTGTTGGGGGAGGGGTTGAAATGGGTGGGGGGTGGGGATGGGGGGGTAGGGGGGGGGGCAGTAGGACACAATAGAGTGTATAACATAAATCTGGGAGGGGGATGGTAAGAAAGGACGATGGACTGTAAAATATATTTAGTTTTACGAGCGTCTTTTGATTGTCCTTTTTGTTTCGGTCTCGTGCGTTCTGAGTCTGCGCCCTGGGTGCTGTCTGCGGCGGGTTTGGAGTATCGCTAAGTTCGCTAGTTGCGATTTGCTTTTGTCTTCTCTCTTCTTCTTTTTTTCCTTTCGTTTTTTTTTTTTTTGTTTAGCGTTTTTTTGTTCTCTTTAAATTTTCGGTTGGTCGATTTTCCTTTAACCTTGATGGTGTGGCGTGAGTGTGGTGTGTAATTGCTATCTGAATTCTCTCTTTATCGGTCTCTCTCTCGCTCTCTTTCTGTTTTCACTCTTTCTCTCTCTTGCACACACGACAACGGTTAAGCTATCTATCTATCTATCTATCTATCTATTTAACTATCTATCTATCTATCTCTCTATCTGTCCATCTATCAATCTATCCCCCCCCCCCTCCCCCTCACTCTCTCTCTCTCTCTCTCTCTCTCTCTCTCTCTCTCTCTCTCTCTCTCTCTCTCTCTCTCTCTCTCTCTCTCTCTCTCTCTCTCTCTCTTTCTCTCTCTCTCTCTCTCTCTCTCTTTCTCTCTCTTTCCTTCGTCTTTTTTATCTCACGTTGTTTGTTTTCATTTAACTCATACCTTTTCTTTTTCTTCTTGTTTATATTTTTGTTCTCGTCAGCGCCTCTTTCCTCTCTCTTCTCCATTCCCTTCTTTCCCCTCCTTCTTTGCTATTTTCCCCTCTTCCTCATCCCTCGGGTAACTGCCGAGGAGGAGCAGTCCTTTACTTACCAAAGTTTGTATCTAGAATGGCCTGTTCACATCCTCTATCCCCCTCCTCCCCCTCCCCCTCCTCCTCCTCCTCCTCCTCCTCCCTCCTCCTCCTCCTCCTCCCTCTTCTCCCCTCCTCCTCCTCCCTCCTCTCTCCTCCTCCTCCTCCCTCCTCTCCCCTCCTCCTCCCCCTCCTCTCCCTTCCTCCCCCCTCCCCCTCCTCCCTCCTCCCCTCTGTCTTTATCCACTTTCTTCTTTCTCTCGACTCCTCTGCATTTCTCATTTGTTTCTCATTATTTTTTCTTAACTTTTTCTTCTTTACTTGATCCTCCTCTGCCTTCATCCTCTCATTTTTTCTTTCCTTCCTCCTACAGTTTTTGCGATTCTCTCTCACATTCCCCTTCCTCAACCCTTTGTCGCTTTTATGAAATGCCTATCAAAACCTAACCTACCCCACCTTAACCCCCAACCTTCCTTCTCTCGACCCTTTTTTTCCCTTCCCCTCGCTCTCTCTCCTTCTCTCCCTCCTCCCCCCCTCCCACTCCCCATCCTCCCCGCCACCCCCCCCTCCCTCTCCTCCCTCCCCCCCCCCTCGTCCCCGCGTCCCTCTCCCCTCCACTCCCCCCCCCCCCCCCTCCCCTCTCCGCCCCCCTCCCCCTCCACCCCCCCATCCTCTTCCCCCCCCCTCCCCCACCCCTCCTTCTCCCTCCCCTCCCTCCTCCCCTCCCCTCCCCCACCTCACCCCCTCCCCCCCCTCCCGCCCCTCTCCCTCACCCCCCCCCCCCCCTCCCCTCCCCCACTCTCTCTCGCATTCTGCTCCACTAACCCTCCCCCTCCCAATACTCTCTATCTCCTTCGTCTTTTCTCCCGCCCCTCCCCCCTCCCCCGACCCCATCCCTAAGCTCTCTCATCCTTCTGCTCCCTCCCCTCCACCTTCCCCCTCCCACTCTCCTTCTGTCCTTCTTCTCCCTCCCCCCCCCCCCCCCTCTTCTTCCCTCTTATCCCCCTCAGTTCCTTCTCTCCTTCCGGGTAAGAGGACTTCATCATGTTTCGCTCATGTTTTCGTCTTGAATTTCATTACATCCTTTGTCCTCTTCTCCATCTGTCCCCCTTCCCTTTCTTCCTCATATCATTCTTTTTTTTTGTTTGTTTGTTTGTTTTTTGTTTTGTTTTTTTGTTTTTTTTTTGTTTTTGTTAAGTACTAATTTCATTTCTTTTCTTTATATTTGATCCTTTCTTGCTCTCTTTCTTTCTTCCTTTCCTATTTCATCTCCTTGATTTTTCTTTCTTTCTTATTTCATATTATTATTATCATTATCCGCTTTTTTTCTTCTTCTTTTTCTCTTTTTTTTTGTAGATTGTATAAGAACACGGAAGCATCATTAAAACTGGGCTTTTATTATAAGTGGATCTCGAAACCATTAATGTGATTTCGAAATCTCTACGGAGAATCTGAGACAATTTTTTGCTTTGTCAGTGAGTCTCTGTTGCAGCAGTTGTTGTATTTTGTTATCGTATATATAAATATAATATATTTATATATATATATATAAATTATATAATATATATATATAAATATATTATAAAATCATCATTATTATTATCCCATTATTATTATTATCATTATTATTATTATTATTATTACTTCCATCAAGATTATCATTCTCTCTATCGTTATTATTAATAGTGTGATATTAGTATCATTATTATGATTATCAATATTTGTATTCCTCTCAGCAATATCATTAAAATCATTGTTATTACTATCAATATCGCTACCATTATCATTGTTGCTGTTGCTATTATCATTTTCATATTCATCATCATTATCATTACAATCACTGTCGTCATCATTATTATCTAAATATACACCAATCTATCCATTTATCTTTCCTACAGATATTCAAATACATATGTTATACATATTTGTGTATTTTTAAGTTATTTTATAAATATATATACACATAAAGAGAGGGGTTTATAACAAAACTTGCGTATCATTTAACCTTTCCTTGTGTATACAAATGTCTCATTTTCTTTTGATGCCTTAGGATTTTTTCTAAGGGGAGACACTCATTAAGATAACTATATTTCGTGTTTTCATAATTCACAAGCAATTAAATTTATACTTTTGCTTCTTTTCTGCCGATAGTTGACTTGATTCCAAAGAGCCTAGATTCCTAGATATAAATATATAACAAGGAAAGGTCAAGGGTATTTTTTATTATTTTGACCTTACAAGAAAACGTGGGACTGACGTGGTGGGAAGAGCGTGGGTTCCTTATAAGCGGGATTGTGGAAGGATTTATAACAGAGGGTATTAAAGTGTACCCAGGAAAATAGTTTTCTTTTTTATTTTTAGAAGTCTATGCAAGAAAGAAAGTTGAAAAAGAAAGAATGTTGAGGAAAAGAGAGATGGAGAGAGGAAGAGAGGGAGACAGTGGGAGGGAGGGGGAGGGAGAGCGAGACGGTGGGAGGGAGAGAGGGAGAGCGAGACGGAGGGAGGGAGAGAGGGAGAGCGAGACGGTGGGAGGGAGAGAGGGAGAGCGAGACGGATGAGGGAGATAGTGTACGGAGACGGAGGGAGGGAGAGAGGGAAAGCGAGACGGTTGGAGGGAGAAGGGAGAGCGAGAACGGAGGGAGGGATAAGGGAAGAGCGAGACGGAGGGAGCGGGAGAAGGTAGAGCGAGACGGAGGTATAGAAGAGAGGGACCAGCGAGACGGTGGGAGGGAGAGAGGGAGAGCGAGACGGAGAGATGGAGAGAGGGAGAGCGAACGAGTGGAGGGAGTGGAGGTAGAGGGAAGAGTCAAACCTAAGTTCACCTAAGATAAACGTAGAAGTCAGATGGCAGTTCTCTAACCCCGGATAGAGAGAGAGAGAGAGAGAAGAAATAGAAGATAGAGACCCGAGCTAGGAGGGAGAAATTATCAAATACCACTGTATAATCACAGCCAAGTGCCTGACTTCTACTCCTGTGCATGACAGCTTATAGTTTCCTTACAGGTCATGCAAAGATCTCATGAATGCTGGTAATATTAAGCAGGTAAGTTGCCCTCGCTTATAGATAGGGATTATCTGACAATGATGTGAGGCTGATTGGAGAGAGAGAGAGAGAGAGAGGGAGAGGGGGAGGGAGAGAGAGAGAGAGAGGAGAGAGAGAGAGAGAGAGAGAGAGAGAGAGAGAGAGAGAGAGAGAGAGAGAGAGAGAGAGAGAGAGAGGAAAAGAAAGAGAAAGAGAGACAAGGAGAGAAAAAGAAAGTGACAGAGACAGAGAGAGAAAGAGAAAGAAAGATCGAGAAAACGAAAGAAAAGAAGAAAAAGAGAGAGAGAGAGGGATAGAAAGAAAGAAAGAAACAGAGAGAAGGAAGAGAAACCACCAAACTTCCAATATCCTTGTCTCCATCATAAAAAAAAGGATGATAAAAAGACCATCAGGCCGGGGCGGAGTGTGTTTGTCTGGGTGGGGGGTGGGGGGGTCGTCCTACACAGATAATGCATAACTGAAGCCCGCCAGAGACAGAGAGCGAGAATGAGATTGAGACCGAGAGACGAAGTTGAGATCGAGAGCGAGACACTGAAGGATTTCAAGGTCAATGATTTGAGATCGAAACTGAGGCAAAACTCGTGGTTGAGGGAGAATTCGAAATTGAGGCAAATGCGATATGGAGGCAAACGTTGAAATTGAGCCAAAACTCGATACTGAAGCAAACTCGATATCGAGGCAAACATTGAAATTGAAGAAAAAATTGATATTAAGGTAAAACGATATTGAAGTAAAACCCGAAATTGGAGCAAAAACGATATCGAGGCAAACAGTGAAATTGAAGCAAAACTCGAAATTAAGGCAAAAATTGATATCGAGACAAAAAAAAATAAATAAAAAAAAAGCAAAAAACGATATCTAGACAAAAATCGAAAATGAGACAAAACTCGAAATTGAAAAAAAAAAAAAAAAAAATATCAACACAAAATGAACACCAAAACACGAAACTCCGAACGAGACACGAGGCACGAAAACGCGTTCAAGACCAAGACCAAAGTCGAGACAGAGACCGAAATCAAGGCGGAGACCGAGCCTGGCAAGACGCCTTGAAGGTTACATGATAAAAAAACGATGATGATGACCTGCAAGCCACCGCGAGCGAGCAAGATGCAGGCTGCGCCGGCGGGGACAGCAGGCCGGGATTACTTTCTCTTTCTTGGTCTTTACAGTTTTCTTCCTTTTCTCTCTATTCTCCATTTTATTCGTTTCTTTGTTGTTTTCCTGCTTTTCTTCACTTTTATTTTTTTATTTCCATTTTCTCTTTCTGATTTTTTTCCCCTTTTGTCTTTTCTCTTATTTCATTTTTTTTCATACTACATCTTCCTCCTCTTCCGTTTTCTTTTCCAGTTCCTCTTTCGCCTCTTCTTTTATTATCTTATCTTTCTCCTTTTCTTCTTTCTCCTCGTCATCGTCTTTTTTCTTCGCCCTCCTCTCCCCCTATTCTTCTACCTCCTCCTCCTGCTTCTCTTACTCTACTCCTACTCATCCTCCTCATCCTCCTCTTCCCTTTCTTATTCTTCCTCCTCCTCCTCCTGTTGCTCTTCCTCCTACTCTTATTATTCCTCCACCTGTTATTTCTCCTCTCATTCCTTTCTTTTTCCAACCAGAAAATTTGACTGATTTTTTAGAAAATAAGATAGATAAAAGAATATTTTTTCTTCAACTGCAACATTACAGAGTTGTAAGAAACATGGATGAGAAAATCTTTTTCCTTAAGAAGAAGAGGAGGAGGAGGAGGAGGTAGGAGTAAGAGTGATGGAGGATGAGGAGGAGAGGAGGATTGTTAGGAGTATTCAGATGAGCGAGATAGTCGGGATTCTGAGGAACGCGAATTATGTTCTCGCAATAGTAAGAGAATGAAAGAAGGATGAGGATTAGTCTGTCTGGAGTAGGCGTTCCAACCTCTTAGACAGCTTAGTCATTCATCGGTGCGGGAAAGCTCTGCGGATTATTCTCCGACATTCATCTTGGCATCTCATCTTCTTCATCCCACCTCCCCCACCATCACCACATACCCATCTTTTACCCACCCCACCATAACTAGATAATGACCATAAAGCACATGAAAATCACAGACCCACCACACAATACCTAAAATAAATACAAGATAATGATAAGAATGATAATATTACTGATAATTATGAAAATGATAACATCAATAGCAACAAAGCAATCAGAACAATGTTTTTTTGACATGATTTGTCATGATGATGATCTCTCTCTTATCTCCCCCCCTCCCGCCTCTCACATCTCTCTCTCTCTCTCGTATCATCAATCTCTCTCTTCTCTATCTCTCTCTCTCTCTCTCTCCTCTCTCTCTCTCTCTCTCTCTCTCTCTCTCTCTCTCTCTCTCTCTCTCTCTCTCTCTCTCTCTCTCTCTCTCTCTCTCTCTCTCTCTCTCTCTCTCTCTCTCTTTCTCCCTCTCTCCCCCTCTCCCCCTCTCCCTCTCTCCCTCCCTCTCTCTCTCTCTAAAGATATATTTGGATCTACGTCTCGTTCTTTCCCCTTTTATGAACATTTGCAACATAAACCTCACCGAAGCAAATTCAACTCCCTGCCTTTGTCCTGCTGTGACTTCCCCTTGCAATATGAAACGCAACATGTTCACCATCTGATGCTGCGAGACCCTGCAACTCCCAGTGCCGCATCGCCTTATGAATACGGCTGTTCTGATGTCTGATTGGCAACAGCCTTGGGCCACAATCTATGTCGATTTCCTGTTTTTTGTTTTTTGTTTGTTTGTTTTTTCTTCTTTTTGTTTTTATGTCTCTCTCTGTTTCTCTCTCTGTAGTTTCTTTCTCTCTCTCTCTCTCTCTCTCTCTAGTCTCTTTCTCTCTCTCTCTCTCTCTCTCTCTCTTTCTCTCTCTCTCTCACTGTCTCTCTCTAACTTTCATGTTATAATGGTACTCCCCCCCCCCCCCATTCTCTGCAACCTATTCACCCTTCTCAAAAACAACACATGTGTACACGTTGTATGTATGGGCTCCGTTGTCATTCAATCTTGACAAAGAAAAGATGAAACAAACTTGGAGGTAAAGTCCCTTTGATGATGCTGAATTTTATCTGCTTGTGGAATAGATTAACACCTTTTCAAATGGTGGTCTGCAATGCTCATGTTGAAAAAAATATCTATGTAGGTTAAGCCTTCAACGTGGAACAAAGCCACGAGCGTCATATCCTGACATATGTTGGCTCATAACTTCGTCATGTGTAATGTGAACTTCCCAGCACTATGCAAGGTATCAGGGTGCGTTTAGGATATGGTATATCTTAAGAGCATTGACTCCATCTCTTCCCTAAAGGAGAATGAGTGTTAGTAAATTGGTAACGCTAATCGATAGTTGGCAACTGAATAGAGTCAAAGTGAAGTTGTTGTTGTTGTTGTTTTTGTTTTGTTGTTTTTTTAATAATCTTGAAAGAAATTCTAAGATCTTTGAGTGACTGTGTTGTATTGGATAGAATGGAGGCAGTATTGAGTAATGCTTATCTGTACCAAAGCACAAAAAAGTTTAGGTTTTTAGCTTTGTAAATTCTTCTTTTTAACTGTCTGAATAAGTATCATATACACATCATTTTGTATCCATCTGATACATTTTAAACATACATGCACACACATAGCATACACACATACAAACGCACCGGTGCATACACACACTCAGATGCACAAACACACACATACATACCCACACACAGACGCATACCGATACAAACATAATCACTCACACGCACGCACACACACACACAAACACACGTAAACATACATAATATGAGGAAACGTGGGCCATGAAAGAAATGGTGCACACCACAAAAATGTATAGAGATTTTTTCTGTAGGGAATTTAATATAGATCATTTTATATATCGACACATTTTCCTCCAGATTGAGTCCTTAATGAGATAATTACCAAAAAAAAAAACAAATGTTTAAGCCGCCATTTTTTCAAGATGGCGGCCAAACCGTAACGGTAGGAGATTTCAAAATTTAAATATCATGAAGTACCTTATTACGAAGACAATAAAACTTATTGCAGATTTCCATGACGTTTTTTATTTAACAAATCCCCCGCTGTGGGAGTGCGTTGTGTCCTGGCAAAACACAACAGTCCATTGCAGGATCCGCTTTTGTTCCAAAAAACAAGTGTGTCGCAAAGTGATAAGGTTTATTAGGCGAGCTCGCTGACATGTTTGAATTAGTTTTCGATTTGTGATGGTTTTCATTCTTTTATGTCCTTTCTTTGTCCTTCTGTACTCCCCCCCCCTCCCCCTCTCTTTCGTTCTCTCTGTCTGTGTGACTGTTTCTTTCTCTCTTTCACTCTCTCTATCTGTATCTGTCTGTTTCTCTCTCTCTCTCTTTTTTTTTTCTTCCCCCATCCCCCCTTCTTTCTCCTCATTTCTCTCTCATCTCTCTCTCTCTTTTTTTCCCTCTCTCCCCGAGACCCCCCCTTTTTTCTCTCTCTCCCGCTCACTCTCTCTCGTCCTCTCCTCCTCATCTCTCTCTCTCCCTCTCTCTCTCTCTCTCCTTCGCCTCTCCCCTTCTCTCTCCTCCCATCTCTCCTCTCATCATCTCTCTCTCTCTCTCTCTCTCTCTCTCTCTCTCTCTCTCTTTCTCTATCTGTTTCTGTTTATCTCTTTTTTTTTTCTCTCTCTCTCTCCTCTCTCTCTCTCGCACTCTCTCTCTATCTATCTATCTATTTCTCTACCTATCTATCCATTTCCTTGTCTCTCTCTCTCTCTCTCTCTCTCTCTCTCTGTCCCTTTCTCTCTTTCTCTCTCTCATCTCTCTCTATCTCAATCGATCTCTCTCTCTCTCTCTCTCGCTCACTCTCTCGCCTCCTACATCTCTTTCCTCTCTCTCTCTCCCCTCTCTCTTCTCCTCTCTCTTCTCCTCTCTCCTCGCGTCTCTCTCTCTCTCTCTCTCTTTCTCTCTCTCTTTCTCTCACTCCCTCTCTCTCCCTCTCTCTCTCCCTATATCTATCTATCTATCTATCTATCAATCTATCTATCTATCTATCTATGTATTCACCTCTCTCTTCTCTCTATCTATCTTCTTTTTTAATCTCTCCTCCTCCTCTCTCTCTCTCTCTCTCTCTCTCTCTCTCTCTCTCTCTCTCTCTCTCTCTCTCTCTCTCTCTCTCTCTCTCTCTCTCTCTCTTACTCTCTCACTCTCTCAGCTCAA
>NW_028234443.1:27375360-27377860 GCF_977035675.1 Penaeus japonicus | reverse complement strand
CTTTTCTTCTTTACCGAATTTTCTTCCTCTCTTCCATTACTTCCTTTCCTCTCTGGCTACCTCCCCTTCCTCATCCTATTTTCTCACATATTTTCCCCTTTCGTATCTTTCTTCTCTTCTCTCTCTTCTCTTCTTCTCCCTTCCCTCTTCTCTTCGTTATCAGCTTCTTCTCTTTCCTTCCTCTTCTATCCATCCCTCTTTGCCCCCCTTCCCTCCTCCTCTCCCATCCTATCTCCCCCTTCATCCCTGCTGCTTTCCCTCTCTTTCTCACTTTTTCCCTTCTCTTTCCATTCTTCATTTTCATCTACCCCCCACCCCCATTTCACCTCTCCTTTACCCCTTCCTTACTCTCCCTCTCTTATCCTTCTTCTGTCTATCTCTCTTCACTTCCTACTTCCCTTCACCCTCCCCTCTCCCCACCACCCCCTCCCCCACTCCCCACCTTTCTCCCCCCCTCCCCCACTTTCCCCCTCTACCCCTCCTTCCCCCCTCCAATATCGTACCAGCCTCACTTCTTTTCCCTCTTTCTCCCCTTCCTTCTCCTTTCTCCCTTTATCCCCTCCCTCCCTCCCTCCCTCCCTTCTTCCCTTTCATCTTCTTTCTCCCTCTATCCCCTCCACTCTCCTCTCCATTCCATTATCCTCTACCTTCTATTTTTCATCTTCTTTCTTCTATCCCTCCCCCATCCTTTCTCCTCCCATTCTCCTCCCTCCTTTTATACCCCCTATTCTCTACCTTTCACCTATCCCATCACCTTTCATCTCCCCTCCCCTTATTCTCCTTTCTCTTTCCTCCCCTTCACCTTTCACTGGTCCCCTCTCCCTCCGCCCTACCATTCATCTGGACTTCTCTCCCCTCTCCTCTCCCCACCACCCTCCACCATCACCCTCCCCTCTCCCCTCTCCCCTCTCTCCTCTCCCCTCTCTCTTCCCTTTCTCCTCTCCCCCTACTCCTCTCCCCATCGCGTACTCCTTTCCTCTCTTCCTCCCTCTCCCCTTCTCCCCTCTCTCTCCCCTCTCCCCCTCTCCCCCATACTCCTCCCCTCTCTTCCTCCCCCCTACCCTTCTCCCCTCTCCCTCTCTCCTCTTCCTCTCCCCTCTCTCTTCCCTTTCTCCTCTCTCCCTACTCCTCTCCTCCTCCCGTATTCCTCTCCTCTCTTTCTCCCTCTCCCCTTCTCCCCTCCCTCTCCCCTCCTTCCTCCCCCCTACTCCTCCCCTCTCTTCCTCCCCCTACCCTTCTCCCCTCTCCCTCTCTCCTCTCCCCCCTCCCCTTACTCCTCTCCCCATCGCGTACTCCTCTCCTCTCTTCCTCCCTCTCCCCTTCTCCCCTCACTCTCCCCTCCCTCCTCCCCCTCCCCCCATACTCCTCCCCTCTCTTCCCCCCCCTACCCTTCTCCCCTCTCCCCCTCTCCTCTCCCCTCTTTCTTCCCTTTCTCCTCTCCCCCTACTCCTCTCCTACTCCCGTACTCCTGTCCTCTCTTCCTCCATCTCCCCTTCTCCCCTCCCTCTCCCCTCCCCCCCTCTCCCTATACTCCTCCCTTCTCTTCCTCCCCCTACCCCTCTCCCCTCTCGCTCTCTCATCTCTCCTCTCCCCTCTCTCTTCCCTTTCTCCTCTCCCCCTACTCCTCTCCTACTCCCGTACTCCTCCCCTCTCTTCCTCCCTCTCCCCTTCCCCCCTCTCTCTCCCCTCTCCCCCCTCCCCCATACTCCTCCCCTCTCTTCCTCCCCCTACCCTTCTCCCCTCTCCCTCTCTCCTCGTCCTCCCCGACAGACGCAGCTTCCTGTCCTTTGTTGGGACGTTCTTGCTCGTAAAAGGATTATCAAAAACGATAAATTGATTTAAAAAAAAAAAAACGAAAAAAGAAAAAGAAAAAAAACGAACGGAAATCTTTACAGCACCTGGTCCTCCATTAAGAGGATTGTGCATATGTGTTGCTTTCTGTTGTTTTGTGTTTTTCTGTTTTTTTCTGTTTTTTTCTTCTTCTTTTTCTTTTTTTCTTTCTTTTTTTTCTTTTTTTTCATGGCGGTTGGTTGCGTTTTTTTTTTTTTTTTTTTTTTTTTCTTTGGTTCTTTCCGGTCCGTTCTGTTCTTGCATTTATTACATTGTGATATTTGTTCTCACTGGAAGAAAGTGATTTTTTTTTTTTTTTTTTTTTTTTTTTTACAATTATGAAGTATGGACGGATAGAGAGAAAGAGATAGAGTGTGTGTGAGAGAGAGAGAGAGAGAGAGAGAAGAAGAGAGAGAAAAGAAAGAGAGAGAGAGGACGAGAGGAAAAAAAAAGAAAAAGAGAGAAGAAGAGAGAAAACTCGAGACATAAAAACAAAATAATAGAGGAAAGATTTTTTTTTTCTTTTTTTTTTCTTTTTTTAACTGGCCTTAGCCAACACAAACCCGAGGCCAAATGATTGCACGACACTCAGATAAGAAATTAATGAATAGGAAACCTTATTTTAACACTTGACTATTTTAACATTTGATTATTTTAACACTTTGTCATC
>NW_028234443.1:27360360-27362860 GCF_977035675.1 Penaeus japonicus | reverse complement strand
GTCCATAATTTCTGTATTCCAAGAATCTTCATCAATGTTGAACTTAGTAAACCGTGCAGAAGTCTACGGTGCTTGTTTGCCTTATTTCATTACACTGTCCTTCGTTAAATGATATAAGAATAAATGCACATCGCGCCAAGGAACGGGGACATGTTATACATTTTGTGTGGATACCATCGCATGTTGGAATCGCTAAACATGATCATGCTGATCGCTTAGCGAGGGCAGGATGTGATAAGCAAATTGTGGATATAGACTTTGGCATACCTCTTGCTAGGATTTCACACATAATAAGAACCTCCAATAGAGAGGACCTGATGGAGCTAACAAACTCTCAAAGACCTTAAAGCTGTAGCATAAAACATTTTGACCAGTTTTCCCAGGAGAGATTCCTTTATGGTTCGTGCAAGAGAAGGACAAGACAATGTGGTATTGTGACTGCAAGAATTAGACTTGGATACAGAATGTATTGACAGGTCAGTTCAGATTGCAATGTAGTAGAAACTAAATGCAGACTTTGCAACGAAGAGTATAAACGAACACTCGAACATTACATTTCAGAGTGCCATATGATACAACCTTTCAGGCCACTTAGCATGAGGTACGCAGAGTTATGTAATTATTTCATAACATCAACTGTACTAGAAGATGTACTTATGCTATATCCGAAATTCGGTATATGATACCCTATTATAACATTTATCAAATGTCTATTCACGTTGATATACTATAGAATATAATCATATTATTACCTTAATTTGTAATACAACGTTAGCAACAATGTCATGACTCTACATCAATGTATCAAAGCTTGCCCATGCCTGTGCAGTTAGCCAGGGTGGTAAATAAAGATCTAAACTAAAAAAAACTGTCCTTCGTCCTTTGTTCTTTCTTCTAATTCCCTGGATTATCTTATAACACCTTCGTCGCTTCTTGAATTTTCATTGATAACGTAATCACCATGACTAAACAAACATAGCAATAGCCCCCAGCTGTAGCAACCTAGGCGCTGCAAGGCTCGCGAAAAGCAAATTCCAGGGCGCTTCCGGCGAGGCAAGAACGCTGCATAGTCCGTGCTGCAGGGATACGGTTTGCTGTTCAAATTTACTTAAGATATTAAGGATATTAAGGGAGCTTTATTGGCGCTTTGACGGATGGATGTTTACGTATGCGTGGACGCCATCTTTGAGAGACGCTTTCAGTTATGAGAGAAACGTGGGAGCTTATGTAAGTTCCTAAAATAATATGATAATAGTAATAATAAATATAATAATAGTATTGATTTCTGTATGGTTTGTTCTATGTATGATTTGCGTGTGTGTATGTTTTGTATCTCTTTTTTGTGTGTGTTTATGTATGTTTGCGTTTGTTTGTTTGTGTGTGTGTGTGTGTGCTTGTATGTGTGTGTGTTTGCTCGCGTTTCTTTAAAAAGGCCTAATATCAATGTAGTTAATCAGACAGCCACACACCCTATCAGCCCATGTACAGAGACATTCATACATACATACCATATGAAGCAATTTGCGATCAAAGATTTAAATCATATAAAATATTTGGACAAAATATCTAGACATAACGGATCTAGTCAGGTGTCGTTTTATACAGGTATCATACAAGAATCAGCATTACTGTTTCATGCAGAGGAGACTTTGCTTTGGTTTATCTTTCATTCTCTCTCTCTCTCTATCTATCTATCTATCTATCTATCTATCTACCTATCTATCCATCTATCTTTCTCTCTCTCTCTCTCTCTCTATCTATCTATCTATCTATCTATCTATCTATCTATCTATCTATCTCTCTCTCTCTCTCTCTCTCTCTCTCTCTCTCTCTCTCTCTCTCTCTCTCTCTCTCTCTCTCTCTCTCTCTCTCTCTCTCTCTCTCTCTCTCTCTCTCTCTCTCTCTCTCTCTCTCTCTCTCTCTCTCTCTCTCTTCTCCCCAAATGTATAAAGGAGTATAAATGAGACTGAATAGTTTCCACAATGCGTGATGTAATTTACGCTTTTCGGGTTATCTCGTTATCAGAACTACATCAGAACTATCTCTTGCGTTGTGGAAACTATTAAGTCTCATTTATACCCCTTTATACATTTGTAATAATGAGCTCTGTTCAGTAAACACGTCAGAGATAATGTTAATGATAACAATGCTGCTATTAATGAAACGTGCGCTTGCTCACATACCCACGCGGGTGTACCCCTCCCCTCCATATTCTACCCCCCCCCCCAACCATCCAAGCACAGAGAGAGCAAGCATTACTCACCCGCCCCCCCTCCTCAGATCATTCAAGTATCGAGAGAGCAAGCATTACTCACTTCCACCCCCCTACCCCATACACACCCCACCCAAGCCCACAACCCACTCAAGCACAGAGAGAGTAAGCATTGCACATCCCGCCCTCCCCCAACCCCCTCTCCATCAACCCCCTCCCCCAATCACCCCCTCCCTCCCTCCATCACCCCACCTCCCCCCATCAACCCCCTCCCTCCATCAACCCCCT
>NW_028234443.1:27335360-27340360 GCF_977035675.1 Penaeus japonicus | reverse complement strand
ATATATATATATATATATATATATATATATATATATATATATATATATATATATATATATATATATATATATATATAAATGGACAGATGGACAAGTTACAAACAACGACAAAGAGGGAGAAAATAGATAGCACATAAGTGAATTGGGGAATGAAAATCGGGAAGAAAAGGTATACAAGGAAAGAGGAAGTAGCGGAGGCGTAAGGGAAAGAGATGAGAAGGAGAAACGAAAGAAGAGGAAGGAAGGAGGGACAGGAAAGAGTGGAGGAAGGATGGGAAGAAAAAGCGGGAACGGACTAAGAGGTTAAGTTGAACAAAAAAAGAGCAAATAACAGGGCAAAAGACTAAGAGGCAAGAGATTGCGAGAGTGAGAGCGAGAGAGAGAGAGAGGGAGAGGGGGGGGGGGGAAGAGAGAGAGAGTAGAGAGCGAGAGAGAAGAGGGGAGAGAGGAGAGGAGAGAGAGAGAGGGGGGAGGAGAGAGAGAGGGGGGGAGGGAGAGAGAGAGAGAGAGAGAGAGAGAGAGAGAGAGAGAGAGAGGAGAGAATTAGAGAGAGAGAAGAGAGAGGGAGAGAGGATGAGAGAGAGGGATAGAGGAGAGAGAGAGGGGAGAGAGGAGAGAGAGAGAGAGGCGGAGAGAGAGAGGAGCGAGATGAAGAGGAGAGAGGGAGAGAGAGAGAGAGGAGAGATGGAGGGAGAGAGAGAGAGGAAGGGAGGAGGAGAGAGAGGAAGAGAGAGAGCGAGGAGCTAAGAGAGAGACAGAGATGAGGGAGCGAGAGAGAGAGAGAGGGAGACGAGAGAGATGGGAGGAGGAGAGGATTGAGAGAGGAGAGGGGGAGAGGGAGGAGGGGGGGGGGGGAGGAGAGAGGGAAGAGAGGGAGAGAGAGGGGAGAGAGGAGAAAGGGAGATGCGGAAAGAGGAGAGGGGTGAGGGGAAGGAAAGGAGAAGTTGGGAGGAGGGAGAAGCGGGGAGAGAGAGAGATAGAAGATGAGAGAGAGGGGGGGGTACAGATGATGAGAGAGAGGAGAGAGAGGAGGATGAGAGAGAGGCGAGGAGGGAGGATAGGAGGGTGGGGAGAGAGAGGGGAGAGGGAAGAGGAAAGGGGAGGTTTGAAGGGAAGGAGGAGAGGAGAATTGAGGGGGAGGGGGAGAGGGGGAGAGGGGAGACGAGGAGGGGGAGAGAGGGAGAGAGGGGGGGAAGGCGAGAGAGGAGATGGGGAGAGGGAGAAGAGGGGGGAGGCGGGCGAGGAGAAGGGAGAGAGAGGAGGGGGGAGCGAGGAGAGGATAGAGAGAGGGAGAGGGAGAGAGGGGGGTGGGAGAGAGGGGGGAGAGAGGACAAGAGGAGAGCGGAGAGAAGAGAATGGAAGAGAGAAAGAGAACGACGAGGGGAGGAGGAGAAGAGAGAGAAGAGAGGGAGGGAGAGAGAGGAGGGAGAGAGTGAGGAGGAAGGGAAGAAGATGAAGATGGAGGGGAGGAGGAGGGAGAGGAGAGGAGAGAGAGGAGAGGAGGTAGAGAGGGAGAAGGGGATGGGGAGAGAGAGAGAGAGAGAGAGAGGAGAGAGGGAGAGAGAGCGAGACGGAGAGAGAGGAGAGGAGAGTGGAGGAGAGCGAGGAGAGAGGAAGAGAGAGAGAGAGGGGGGGGAGGGAGGGAGGAGAAGCAGAGACACCAAGGTCAGGTGTTCGTCTAGCATAATCATAGTATAATGTTTGGCATTTATGTCATCATCTGAACATCAGTTGCTTACGTTGGGAAAACTCTCGGACTTTTTCCGCGTTGCTCTAAACTTTCGTATTTTTCCCTTCTCTCTCTCTCGATCAATCTATCTATCTATCTTATATAAAACGGATATATTAATATGCTATTGTAGGTTGTAGCGATGTATTTTTGTGTCATTTTTTATTCCGTTGGTGCCGTTCTTTATCTTAATCTCTTTCTCTTTCCCTTCCTCCTCCTCCCCCCCCCTCCCCTTTCTCTCTCTCTCTCTCTGCTCTTCTCTCTCTCTCTCTCTCCTCTCTCTCTCTCTTCTCTCTATCTATCTATCTAATCTATCTTGCTCTATCTATCCTATCTAAATCTAACTCTTCTCTTCTCTTCCCTGTTTCTTTTAACTTATGCACACACGTGGTATGGAGTCAAACAAAGATGACTAAAGATGTAGTCAGAAATCTTCATTATCTAATTTACAAAGGACGTGAAAATTTCATTTGATTAATTAACATCGACGATTAAACTAACAAAGAAAGACATTTTTTGCAGGATTTGTGCAGCGACGGGTCTGCGCGAATCAGCTGACTGCGAACTTCGACGAAATAAGGTTACTTACGTAACCACTAAATTTCTGACAGTAAAAAAAATGATGTTTTTCTTTTTCTTTCTTGTGTGAAATCCAGCAGGAATGTCTAAAGTTTTTGTTTATCATCGTTGTTCTTTTTTTACGTTGGATAGATATCTTCACAAAATTTTCACATATGAATTGATAATCTCTCCTTCCTTTTCTTCTTCTTCTTCTTCATTTTGTATTATTATTTTGCCCCAAGGTTGATTTCTTTTTGAATCAAGAAATGAATAGTTAAGTAGATGAATTAATAATCTAACCCACTTCCCCCTAACTCAAATAAACCTAATCGTAATTATAATTCAAGTGCCTTTTTCATCAAACCCTCCTCCCCACCCCTCCCCTCCCCTCCCCTTCTCGAGACCTTTTTACCTTTACCAGCTGTTAATCCCCAGCTGGCGATCGCATTAGCTTTTGCAATCGTCCCTCGCGGCCTGAGGGGAAGCGTCGATTTAGGTATTGCAAGTTGGGAGAATGGGGGTGAGGGGGGGCGTGAGGGGGGAGGGGAGGGGGGGGGGGCGTGAGGGGGGAGGGGAGGGGGGGTCGTGAGGGGGGAGGGGAGGGGGGCAACTAGGGTAGGGGGATAGGGGGGGCTGAAGGGAAGAGAGGGGGGATAAGGAGGAAGGGGATAGGGAAAAGGGGTGAAGAAAGGGGGGGAGGGAAGAGCAGATAAGGGAGAGAGAGACACACACATACAGACACAAGGTCTGCTGTCGTCATACATAGTCATATCATAATGTTAGCATTTATGTGATCATCGGATCAGTTGCTTTCTTGGGAAACTAGAAACTTACACTGTTCCTATCCTTTTTTCTTGCCAGAAAATACGAGCACATGAATGCCCATATATAGTACCGCGTTGGTCTATTCTTTGTATTTTACAGTTAAATTCTCTATGAAGGAAATTGTGTGTATATATTAATAATTTATATATACCTTATTGATGTTATGTTGTTTGTTCTGTTTTTTTTTCATGTGCATTTTCTTTTTTCTTTCTTTTCCGTTATTTGTCCCTCTTTATCTTACTCCCTTTCTATTTCTGTCTTAATTTTTCCAGCTCTATTTCTTATCTCTCTTTATTTCTACTCATACTTCTCTCCCCCTCCCACATCCCTTTCTCCTTATCTTCTCTAACCTTTCTCTCTCTCTCTCTCTCCTCTCGCCTCTCTCTCTCTCCTCTCTCCTACACTCTCTCCTCTCTCTCTCTCTCTCATCTCTCTCTCCTCTCTCTCTCTTCTCGTCTCTCTCTCTCTCTCTCACTCTCTCTCTCTCTCTTCTCTCATTCTCTCCCTCTCTCCTCTCCACTCCCTCTCTCCTCCTCTCTCTCTCTCTCTCTCATCAATCTCTCTCTCGCTCTTCCTCTCTCTCTTTCTTCTCTTCCCTGTTTCTTTACTTTATGTACACACGTGGTATGAAGTAAACTAAAGATGAATCAAAATGTTGTAGAATCTTCATTATCTAATTTAACAAAGGACTGTAATTCTGTTCAAACATTCGGACGTGGTTAAACTAACTGCTAACCTTGACAAAGAGAGACAATTTTTGCAGGATTTGTGTAACGACGGGTCTGCGCGAATCAGCTGACTGCGAACTTCGACGGAATGAGGCTATTTACGTAACCCTTAAATCTCTGACAATATAAACTTCGAGAACAATTTTTTTTTTCTTGCTTGCTTTTCTCTCTTGCGTGAAATCCAGCAGGAATTTTTGGTTCCTCTGCTTAGTACCGTTGTTACTTTTTTTACCTCGAAATTTGCAGACATAAATAGATCATCTATTCCTTCTTCTTCTTCTTCTTCTTCTTTTTCTTCTTCTTCGCCTTCACCCTTTAACATTATATTTTCGAGCCGAGATTCATCTGTTCTCAAATCAGGAGTCTCAATGAGTCCTTTGCAAAAAAAAATTACACGATGGACACGCTAAGGACTTTCTTTCCACACTTTATATCTAGTAAAGTCCGCCCTGGAAGCATTAAGTAAACGAAATTAGATGTATTTCGAAAAGATGAAAGTGTAAGATTAAAAAAAAATAAAATAAAAAAAATGCTCCCCCTCATCCCCTTCTCCTCCTATCCCCTCCTCTACTTCTCCCACTCCTTTCCCCGTTCCCATCCCCCAATATTTGTTCTTTTCCATTTTTTTTCCACATCCTTCCTTCCCATCTCAACCTTATCCGTCCTCCTTTAATCCTTCCTCTTATCCTTCCATCCTCCCCCAACCATCTCTTTCCTCATCCTGCCCTCCTTACTAAAAAAAAAAAATAGATAGATAGATATAAACAACTAAAAAAAATATATAAAAATCCCCCACCAACCCCCCTCCAACTCAAATGAACCCAAACTTTATGGTTAAATCCCCTTACCCCGAGACCTTTTTTACCCTTTACCAGCTGTTAGTCCCCAGCTGGCGATCGCATTAGCTTTTGCAATCGTCCCTCGCGGCCTGAGGGGAAGCGTCGATTCAGGGATTGCTAGTTGGGGGGCGTAAGGGGGAAGGGGAGGGGATAGGGAGGATGAGGGGGAGGGGGAGGGGGAAGGGGAGGGGATAAGGAGGATGAGGGGGGAGGGGGAGGGGGAGGGGGAAAGGGAGGGGATGAGAGGGGAGGGGGATAGGGAGGATGAGGGGGAAGGGGAGGGGATAGGAAGGATGAGGGGGAGGGGGAAGGGGAGGG
>NW_028234443.1:27318798-27328798 GCF_977035675.1 Penaeus japonicus | reverse complement strand
TTATATATATATATATATATAATAAAATATAAAATTTTTATATATATATATGTAATATATCCATATTATAAAATATATAGATTTAGAGATTTAAAATATATATATATATTCATTATATATTATATATATATATATATCTATATATATAATATATATAATTATATATATATATATTTATTATACATACATATATATATATAATATTTATTTATATATAACCTCTATCTATCTATCAATCTATCTCTCTATCTTCTTTTCTATCTATCTACGATCATCTATCTATATACGTTTTTTAATGAAATATACATATACATATTCATATATTTTACAAATATAAATATATATAAATATATATATATACATATATTAAATATATGTTTAAAAATGTTTTTATATTAAATATATATATATATTAATATATATATATTTTAATATATATATATATATATATATATGTATTGTATATACGTTTTTATATCTTTTTATTGTGTGTTGTGCGAGGAGATAGAAAAATAGAAATAGAAGTAAATAAGTAAGAGACAGACTAATAAATAAACATGAACAGACATACAGACAGACGGAAAAGAGAAAAGAAGTCGAAGGTCTATCCTACCTTCATAATAGATTCATTGAAAAGGTCACCTTCTTTTGGAAGGTTTCCCCCCGGGATGCACACAGACGGGGCCCCTTTTTGTATTAGTGGGCACGTTTAAAGGAGACTTTCCAGCGCAGACGGGGCATACACTGCCGTTTGGGCACTTCCCTCAAATTGCCCTTTCCCTTTGGGAAAAGATTTGCGGGGTTTTGGCGGTCTGGTAAGAGATTTGCGGGTTTGGCGTTCTGGTAAGAATTTTCGGTTTTTTTGATTTCCCTTTGGCTGTGCTTGGCGGGTTTTGTGATTCTGGTGCTGTGCTTTGGCCGGGTTTGGATTCTGGTGCTTCGTGCGGGTTTTTTGATTTCTGGTCGTGCTTTGAGGTTTTTGGGGATTTCTGGGTTGCTTTTGCGGGTTTTTGTGATTTCGGTGCATGCTTTAGGGTTTTTGTGATCTGTGTGTCTTTTGGGGGGGTTTTTTGAAATTTCTGGGGCTGTGCTTTGCGGGGTTTTGTGATTTCTGGTGTTTTGCTTTGCGGTTTGGTGATTTCTGGCTGTGCTTTGGGGGTTTTTTTTGATTTCTGGTGCTGTGCTTTTTGCGGATTTTGTGATTTCTGGTTGTGCTTTGCGGGGGTTTTTTTGGGTTGCTGGGGGCTGTGCTTTGTGGGTTTTGTGATTTCTGGGCTGGCTTTCGGGTTTTTGTGATTTCTGGTGCTGTGCTTTGCGGTTTTTGTGATTTTTGTCTGTCTTTTGGTTTTTGTGATTTCTGGTGCGTGCCCTTTGCGGTTTTGTGATTTCCTGGGCTTTTTTTTTTTTTTGTGATTTCTGGTGGTGTGCTTTGGGGGGTTTTTGGGGGTTTCTGGTGCTGTGCTTTCGGTTTTGATTTCTGTGCTGTCTTTGCGGGTTTTGTGATTTCTGGTGCTGTGCTTTGAGGGTTTTTTTATTTCTGGTGCTGTGGGGTTTGAGGTTTTTGTGATTTTCTGCTGGTGGGCTTTTAGGTTTTTTTGATTTCTGGGGCTGTGCTTGCGGGTTTTGTGATTTCGCTGCTGGGGCTTTGGAGGGTTTTTTTTTGATTTCTGCTGCGGTGCTTTGGGGTTTTGTGATTTCTCCCCTGTCTTTGCGGGTTTTTGTGATTTCTGGGGCCTGTGCTTTGAGGGTTTTTTTGGGGTTTTTGGTGCTGTGCTTGAGGGTTTTTGTGATTTCTGTCGTGTGCTTTGAGGGTTTTTGTGATTTCGGTGCTGTGGCTTTGAGGTTTTGTGATTTCTGGTGTTGCTTTGCCGGGTTTTGTGATTTCTGGTGCTGGGTTTTCGGGTTTTTGTTTTCTGGTGTTGTGCTTTGGGGGGTTTTTTGTGATTCTGGGGCTGGTCTTTGTGGGTTTTTGTGATTTTCCCGTGCTGTGCTTGTGGGTTTTTGTGATTTCGGGCTGGCTTTTCGGGTTTTTTGGATTCGGGGCTGTGCTTGCGGGTTTTGATTTCTGGGGCTGTGCTTTGCTTTTTTTTGATTTCTGGTGTTGTGCTTTGCGGGTTTTTGTATTTTTGTGCGTGCCCTTTTCGGGTTTTTGTGATTTCTGGTGTGGCTTTTCGGTTTTTGTGATTTTTTGGTGTTGTGCTTTGCGGTTTTTGTGATTTCTGGTGCTGTGCTTTGCGGTTTTTGTGATTTCTGGGGTTTCTTTGCGGGTTTTTTTTATTTCTGGTGCTGTGCTTTCGGGTTTTTGTGATTTCGGGGTTGTTGCTTTGCGGGGTTTTTTTGTTTCTGGTGCTGTGCTTTTCGGGTTTTTGTGATTTTCTGGTGCTGTGCTTTGCGGTTTGGGGATTTCTGGTGCGGTTTCTTTGCGGTTTTGTGATTTTCTGGTGCTGTGCTTTGCGGGTTTTGTGATCTGGTGCTGGCTTTTTGGGTTTTTGTGATTTCGGTGCTGTCTTTGCGGGGTTTTTTTGATTTCTGGGGCTGGCTTTGCGTTTTTTGTGTTTCTAGTGCTGTGCTTTATTTTTTTTTTGTGATTTTTGGTGCGTCTTTGTGGTTTTTGGGATGTTTCCCGGTGCGTGCTTTGAGGGGTTTTTTTTGATTTTCTAAATGCTGTGCTTTAGTGTTTTTTTTTTTTGTGATTCTGGTGCTGGCTTTGGGGTTTTTTGTGATTCTGTCGTGCTTTGCGGGTTTTTTTGATTTCGTGCGGGGCCCTTTTTTGGGTTTTTGGATTTCTATGCTGTGCTTTAGTTTTTTTTTTTTTTTTTGATTTCTGTGCGTGCTTTTTGGTTTTTTTTGATTTCTGGGGTTGTGCTTTGAGTTTTTGTGATTTCTGGTTTGTGCTTTGAGGTTTTTGTGATTTTCTGGGGTTTTTGCTTTAGGGTTTTTTGGGTTTCTTGTGTTGCTTTGAGGTTTTTGTGATTTCTGGTGTTGTCTTTTGGTTTTTGTGATTTCTGGTGCTGTCCCTTTTTGGGTTTTTTTGATTTCGGTGCGGCTTTGCGGGTTTTTGTGATTTCGGTGCTGTGCTTTGCGGTTTTTGTGATTCTGGTCGGGGCTTTTCGGGTTTGGATTTCTGGTGCTTGCTTTTTTTTTTGTGATTCTGTGCTGTGCTTTGAGGTTTTTGTGATTTCGGGGTTTGCTTGGGGTTTTTGTATTCTGTGCTGTGCTTTGCGGGTTTTTGTGATTTCTGGTGCTGTGCTTTTTCGGGTTTTTGTGATTTTCTGTGCGTGCTTGGGGTTTTTTGTGTTTCTGTTTCTGTGCTTTGAGTTTTTGGGGATTTCTGGGTTTTGCTTTGCCGGGGTTTTTTTTGATTTTCTGCTGCTTGCTTGAGGTTTTTTTGAAATTTTTGCTCGTGCTTTGAGGGTTTTTGATTTCTGGTGTTGTGCTGTGGGCGGTTTTTGTGATTTCTGGTGCTGTGCTTTGGGGGGTTTTTTGTGATTTCTGGTGCTGTGCTTTGTTTTTTTTTGTGATTTCTGGTGGTGCTTGAGGTTTTTTTTGTTGTGCTTGCGTGTTTTGGTGATTTCTCTGCTGTTTTGCGGGTTTTTGTGATTTCGCTCCTGGCTTTGAGGGTTTTGTGATTTCTGGGGTGTGCTTTTGGGGGGTTTTTGTGATTTCTTTTGGGCTTTGCCCGGGGTTTGGGGATTTTTTGGTGCTGTGCTTTGCGGGTTTTTTGTGATTCTGGTGCTGTGCTTCGGGTTTTTTGTGTTCGGTGCTGGCTTTCGGTTTTTGTGATTTCTGGGGCGTCTTTTTTTTTTTTTTTGTGATTTCTGGTGCTTGCGTTGGGGTTTGTGATTTCGGTCTTGTGCTTGTTTTTTTTTTTTTGTGATTTCTGGTGCTTGCTTTTAGTTTTTGTGATTGTTGTGTTTCTTTGCGTTTTTTTTTGATTTCTGGTGCGGGCTTGCGGGTTTTTGAAATTTTGGTGCTGGGCTTTGCGGTTTTTGTGATTTCTGGTGCTTTTTTTTTTTTTTTTGGAATTTCTGGTGCTTCTTTGAGGTTTTTGTGTTTCTGGTGTTGTGCTTTGCGGGTTTTTGTGATTTCTTGGGGCTGTGCTTTTGCGGTTTTTGGTATTCTGGTGTGTCCTTTGCGGGTTTTTGTGATTTCTGGTGCTGTGCTTTTTTTTTTTTTTTGTGATTTCTGGTGCTGTGCTTTGAGGGTTTTTGTTATTTTTGGTGTGTGCTTTGGGGGTTTTTGTTGTTTTTTGTCTGTGCTTTTTGGGGGTTTTTGTGATTCTGGTGCTTTTTTTTTTTTGTGATTTTTTGGGGCTGTCTTTTAGGTTTTTTGATTTCTGGTGTGTCCTTTGCGGGTTTTGTGATTTCTGGTGCTGGTTTCTTTTTTTTTTTTTTTGTGAATTTCGGTGCTGTCTGGAGTTTTTGGTGATTTTTTGGTGCGTGCTTTGCGGGGTTTTTTTGATTTCTGCTGCTGGCTTTGAGGGGTTTTTGTGATTTCTGGTTGTCCTTTTCGGTTTTGTCCGTTCTCTTGTGTTTTGCCCTTATGACTTAATGTTTTTTAGTGCTTTTGGGTAACATAAAAGTCAAACTATGAATATCGAAAAATCAAAAATCATTATAAAATTCTCTCAAAATATAATTATAATAAAAAACATATAATCAATGATTTAAAAAAGGCATTTTAAAAAACAATATAGAATAAAACAAAGAAGAAAAAAAAATCGAAACAAGTAATCAGTAGCAAAAAAAATGAATGTGAATAAAGTAAATAATAAAGAAGAAAGAAAGAAAAAAAAACAAATAAAGAAAAAATATAAAGAACTGAAAACAATTTTAAAAAATTTTTAGTTAATGAAATATAAAAAGAGGAATAAAAAGGCCAAATAAAGAAGAATAAGAAAATACAATCGAAGAGAAACACAACAAAGAATAAAAAGCGAACGACGTACCAAACTTTACGGGAATAAAAAAAGCCTTACCCTCCGGGTTCTTCCTCAACGGAAAGGAAGCCCAAAATGGACACCCTGTTAAAGGATGGCCATATCCTCCTGGTGTAACAAGACCTCCCCCGTATCTCTTCCTGTCATGGGAGGGGCCCACGACATCCCCATACCCATCTGTTGGGGAAGCGCATTTGGGAGGGCACGCGGGGGAAAAACCCTTTTGGGCGCCTCGGCCCGGGGCCCCGGTAGTCTCTCATGGAATTACGTGAAACTCGAAAAAGAGGGGGTAAGGAAACTTTCAGGTAAATTTTACTCGTTTGTCTTGTGTAATCGTTCGGTCTTCTTCACAGCCTTTTTTTATCATTTTTTTCTATAACACTCATTGACACGCCGCTCTCGTTTTTTTAAAGGGGCAAATGGGGGAAAGGATTGGCATTCCTTCCGGGGCCCTCGGCATGCATTCACAAAAAAAAAAAAAAAAAGATTGTAAAATAAACTTTTAAAATAAAAAAAGAAAACTCTGCAGCAAAATGCCCCACTTTAGGGGTATTATAAAAAAGGAAGTTTTTTTTTTTTATTCGAAGTTTCGGATTTTTTTTCCCTTTTTATGGGGGTGCCTCATTCAACCCCAGAGTATACTGGGTTATCTATAATCTAAATTTTGCTGTTCTCTCTGCAGCAAAGATAATTTTAAAAAAAAAAAAATACAGTATATTTTTACCTTTCCGGAATACCACATTTGTGAAATGTTTTTTAATCGGGCTGATCCAGAACTATCTTCAAAAAGTTTACTTTTTACCAGATCCCAAAGGGCCACACCAGCGCCGGGGGTTTGGGGGATTTGTATTCATTCCTCATTTTTCCACAAATTTTTGAAAATAAAAAGGGGTAATATCCCCAAACAACCTTGGTCCCAAGGGGGCCACTGTTTTGTTTTGGGGTGGTGCTTGTGTGTTGCCGCGCGCGTGTGTGGGGGTGGGGGTTTTGTTGTGTGGGGTGGTGGCCTGGTTGTGGTCTGTTTTGTGCGTGCGGGGGGGGTTTTCGTGCATGTTTTTTGTGTGGGGTTTTATTTAAAGAAAAAAAAATTTTGCGCCACTATAATCTCATAACTCCACCCTTATCTATATCTTTGATTCACTACAAATCCACACTACCTAGTCTGTCTTCGCATAAACGGCATCCGATGGGAGACTCCTCAACCCCGCGATAACTTCCCCAATAAATTTCCCGGGTTGATGAGGGCCCTTTTAACGGGTACGAGGGGGTTTCCTGATTGAAGGAAAATTTTTCGAAATGGTGTAGTTAAACCCTGAGGAAAGTGTCCCTTTTGGATGATTTTCGATTCGCACACCCGCAAAACTCCCGCATTGTTTGGGGATATTTATATAATAGATATATATATATATATAATATAATATAATATTTAAAATATATAAAATTTCACTGGGTGATAAATTTTTTTAAAAAAAAAAATGATGAATACATTCCCGCCCTACTAGGGGGCTAGAAAGCTGTCCTGATTAGCACGCAGCCATAATTATCCCAAATGTTTCCCCTTTATCATTTCACAACAAACCTGAATCCAAAACGATAGAACAAAAAACACTTTACAAAGCATTCCCAAAAAAAAAATTAAATTCTTACTCCCACCCAAATCCAAAGAAAAAACCGCCGATTACCCTCACCATTATTATCTACATAACGATCGCTTACCTCCAGGGGGAATCGCGGCTGCAAAGAAACATCCACACACCTCCCGTCAACATCACGCCAATTCGTCCCAAGTAGCACACTGCACCCAAACCCCCCGTCTCCACGGGGCTTGGAACCACATAACTGTCCCCATCGCCCATGACCAGTTGTCTTCACGGGAAGGGGTGGGCATGTCAAAGTATGTATATTATGTTTATATGTTTATATTATTAAAATATATTATTATATTTTATTTTAAAATAATATAATATATAAAAATATATATATAACATATAATAAAAAGAAAAAGAAGAAGAGAGAGAGAAAGAAAGAGGAGAGAGAAGAAAAAGAAAAGAGAGAGGAGAGAGAAAAAAGGAAGAGAGAGAGAAAAAGAAAGAGAAGAAGAAACTAGTAAAGAGATAGATAGATATTAAATAGAAAATCACCATCATCATAAAAAATATGGTACATAACAATAATATTTTATTATAATAGTAATAAATATATATAATATATATGTATAATTTTATAAAATACATAATCACGAAGAAAAAAAGCCCCCTATAAAATAAAAAAAAAAAAAAAAAAAAAAAAATGAGAAAAAAAGTTTCAAACATCCCCCTTTGATTTCAAAGATTTTTTTTCTGCCCTACTTTAAACCCGGGAATTGTGTTTTCCCTTTCACCCCACACACACCAACAAGCAAATATATTTATATATATAAATATATATATATTAATATAAAAATAAAATATATATATATATATATATAATACATAATAATAATATATTTCAAATATATACAATATATATATAATATATATTATATAGTAACTAATAATTATATATTTCTATATATTTTCAAAATAAATAATAATATAATAATATATATATAAAAAGGGGAAAGAAAAGAGAGAGAAGAAAAAGAGAGAAGAGAGAAAAAGAAAGAGAAAAGAGATAGGAATAGAGAAGATAAAAGAGAGAGAGAAGATAAAGAGAGAAAAGAGAGAGAGATAAGAAAAGAAAGAAAAGAGAGAAGAGATAAAAAAGAAAAAGAAGAGAGATAAAGAAGAAAGAAAAGGTAAAAAGAGAAGAGAAGAGAGAGAACATCGACAATTTTTAGTCCCTTTGGTCTTATAAAACATCCCCCCCCCCAAAAAAAAAAAAAAAAAAAAAAAAAAAAAAAAAAAAAAAAAAAGAACCTCCAAAAATCCCTTCTTTCGATAACAAAACAAATTCCCGTATTCTTGCTGAAGAAGTACATCACCACTCGAAAGAAACCCTGGATGGGGGTAACCCCCGGGGGTACCTCATCCCCCCTTGTCCACAATCCAGGCGAAAAACACGCCGAAGACCTGGGGAAGAATCAAAGGGCATCCTTTTCGGCCTCCGCGACCTAGGTCCTTCCCCCCCCCCCCCGAAACCGGGATCCTGCTGCCCTTCGCCACTTTTTTTCTTTTTGCTGTGTCTTCCGGCACGGGTCTTTCCTTTCGTTGTCTTCCTGCACGTTTTTTGTTTTTTGGGCTTTCCTCTTTCATTTGCCTCGTTTTGGGAGTCACTTTTTTAAAACAGCCGCGGGCCCTCGTCGTTACTGCTGTTTCTTTTGGGTTTACGCCGTCGCCTGTAAGAAAAGAGAGAGAGAGAGTAAGGGGGAAAGAGGAAAAACGGACTTATTGTTACACTTGAATTGAACTTCCCCTTTTTTTCTATCCTATCCACCCCCTCACCCTATCCATCTCCTTCCCCTCTCTTCCTCTCCTCCTCTCTCTCTCCCCCTCCCTCCTCCTCCTCTCCCCTCTCCTCTCTCTCCTCCTCTCTCCCTCTCTCCCTCTCCTCTCTCCTTTTCTCTCTCTCTCTCTCCTCTCCTCTCTCCTCTCTCCCCTCTCCTCCTCTCTCTCTCCTCCCCTGCTCTCCTGTCTCTCTCTCTCTCAATCTCTCTCCCCTCTTTAAACTCTCTCTCCTTTATCTCTCTCTCTCTCTCTCTCTCCTCTCTCTCTCTCTCTCTCTCCTCCTCTCCCCTCTCTCAAACTATTTATCTATCTACCCTAACAAGAGATGTTTAATTAATTCCCCATATCAACTGTGGCTTCCCCAAAAAAAACTTATGTCTTTTGAGTAACAGAAATGCCTTTTTTCATGCAAAATACCTCATTCTAGCAATAGATTAAGTAAAAGCATATTAAAAACAGCATCAAAGATAACCTTTTTTTTAAACCGATCTCGGGACCATATGACCTTATATATATTCAACATCAAAGATTAATACAATTTAAATTCATTTACTGGGACTATTATCAACATGTCTTGAAAACATTAAAATCTTCATAAAGGCTTTTGAGCATAAAGAAATTACTTTGATGGCGTTTATGCTTGTTTCTTTTCCTCGTCCTTTGATAATATTTATATAGATAATCAAAGTATTGTACTTTTTCAATAGGCATGATCAATAGTATGTCTAAATTAATTATTCATTCAAAACACTATGCTGATCATACAATGGTTATTGTATCGATATTTTTTTAGCAGATAAACATTTGATCCCCTTTGAATCCTTCTTCTATTATTATTATTATATTATATCATTATTATAATTATTATTATTATTTATTATGATCAGTATTATTATGATTATTATTATCATATTATTATTATCATCATCATGATTATTATTGTTCTATTATTATCATTAGTATGATTATTCATTATTATTATTTTTATTATTATTTTTAAATCATATTAATTATTATTATTATTATCATATTATTATTATTATCATTATTAATATTAATCAATCTCATCATCATTTTATTCGCAATCATACCTGCGGGCTGCGTTGCTTACTGAAAGAAGGTAGGATAATTCCACCGAATTTTATCTAACAACAAGTTTTTTTATTATTAATTAATCGATACGGCATGTGAATATAAAATGATGTTGAGTGTTTCGCTTGGCTAAATAATATATTGAGTATCAAAATAGGTAACGCGTTTCTGTGTTAATGACATGTAAAGGTGGACGAAATTATGTTTTATTTCAGCTTTATGAGAAAAAAAAAATAAATAAATAAAAAAAATAAAATAAAATAAAAAGTCTAAATGCACATCTGTTCGGATAAAAAAGATTCAGAAGACACACAAAAGTTCTGGAAAGTATATATATATTTATATATCAGTGACACTTACTTATTTTATTTCATATATTTATTTGTTTTCATTTTTCATTATTAGTTCCACTGGGAAGACATTTCGATCACTGGACGATCTAGTCTATGAAATGGGGGGCTGTGTTTCCGTAAGAAAAGATCGTTATGTTTTTATTTTCTCCAAGGTCACATACCTTTCCACACACGATAGTCTTGACGATTAT
>NW_028234443.1:27300052-27310052 GCF_977035675.1 Penaeus japonicus | reverse complement strand
CTATTTCCCTCCTCCCTCTTTCTTATACCTATTTCTTACCCTCCCCCTTTCTCTCTCCCTCCCTTCCGCCTCCTTTCATCTCTTTGCCTCCTCCCTGCTTAGCTATAAACATATTTCATCCCCACCCATTCGCTCCCTATCCGCTTACTCTCTATTCCCTAAAACCCTCCCCCTTAATCTAAACCTCTTTCTACCGCTCCCTATAATCTCTCCCATACCTTCCTTTTTACCTACTTTCTTCCACCCATATTTTTAATACCTATAATATAACCCTCCCCAATTCACACCTCCCTACCTCCTCCTTTTAAATTTCATCCTCCCTCATTTTATCCTTCTTTCTACCCCTCCCTTTTATCCCCCTCCCCTCTCATTTCTCTATTTCTTCCTTCTCTCCCTCCACTCTATATACATATTACCCCCCCACACACACATCACCCTTATTCCAGCTGTAAGAACACCTTTGATGGGCCATGTGCCAACCTGTTGTTGTTTTTTTTTTTTTTTTTTTTTTTATTTTTGATCAGTATCTTATTTTCTTCTTCAAGGTTCGTGATACGGGCAGGGTGGCACCGTGCTAATCACGCATTACCGAATACCTGTTTAGCTCTAGGTAATGAGGGATGAATTACTCTAATTACCTTTGGGATGGGGCTGGAGAGACGGGGTGAGTGGAGGGGTGGAGTGGAGGAGGGGAGGGGAGAGTGGGGGATAGGGGTGTGTTATCTGTTACGCCATCCCTCTTTCAGTACCCTATCCTCTAACCCCCAGCCCATCCCATCCCTACCCTGTCCACAGCAACCCCTAGATCTGCTCCCCCCGCTAACCACATCTCCTACCCCCCCCACCACACCACACAATCCCCCCTCATCACTCCAACCTTCCTCCCCCCGTATCACCTCCCTCCCCCTCCTATTCCGTCCTCCTCCCCCAACCCCTCCGTACCTTCTAACCCCTCCTCCCCCCACGACCCCTCCCCACTCGAGCGCAGGAAGGCACGGTGGCGGTGCTCGGGTGAAGGATGGCGTCGGACGCGTAGTAGTAACCTTTCGGGCAAGAAGTAATAAGTGCGTGCCGCAGTTACGGGGAATACCTCTGAGCGCGGGAGAGACGAGCTGATTCCCTATGCTCGCTGGCGGTAGTCTGACCGGTACGTTTCTGCTGGCTCGTCCTTTTCTTTCTTTTCTTTCTTTGCTTTCTCACTCTCTTCTATCTCGTTTGCGTGAGACTTTTCTCTCTCTTCTTCTCTCTTATCTATCTCTCTCTCTCTTTCTCTTTCTGAGTGTCTTTGTTGTGTTATATATAGTATCATAAGTAATTATATTATTATAGTATTAGAGTATATATTATATATATATCTAACCCCACACCCACACCTATCCATGGTGTGTGTATCTACTGTAACAAAGTCTGTATTCGTGTGTAAGCGAGCGGTATGAAATATATTTAATATATATATATGGAATATTTATTATATATTCTATTATATATAGTATAGTCTTTATATGATATATATCTGCATTATCATATATATTATCGTAATAAATAAAAATATAAATATATAGACAATATAATTATCTATTTATATAACTAATATATCTCAGTCGTGTTGTCTGAAGTTGTGAATGTGGGTGTGCAAGAAGAGTGTGTGTGTGCATACGCATGTGCTACAAGTCGCTTTTTCTCGATGCTGTATCCAACTTTCTGGACATGGGGCGTCAGCGGGCTCTATATTCAAATTTATTGCAGTAGTTCTTTTTACTCTTCACGTAAATAAATTTAAATCTGTCCCTTCTTTTGTTGATTGATCAGGTATTAAGTATTACAGGTTGTCAGTTTACTATGAATATCTTCAACGTGTGTATTTTTCCCTATGCAATTTCCGTAAGGTTAACGCGTAGAAAATAAGGGCGGTCATAGTCACCAATATCTAACGAGGATTTACGACGGTCAGGACGAATCACGCATGACAAACTGTCGCGCACGCAGGATCGGGTGCCGATCGTGTGCGTCAATAGAGTACCTCTGCAAGACATATGAAAGTCATGTGAGTATAATCACCATGTCAGTTTTGAGAATAATATGATGATATACAGAGGCGCATTTAGATATAGCTGTGATCATTAATAGTATGATGGGACGGTCTAAAGAAACAAACTTTTGAGTAAAAAGTATATACTATCGCTTAAATATGACCAAATTTTTGAAAGACAATCACCATATATATGAACGACTATATTAGGGCAAAAATTGATGAAATATATAATAATTGTATGGGAAGCTTAAAAGAATATGAACGAAAAGAACAAACAAAACAACAGTGGGCGGATAAATTTGCGCCATTCCAACCGAAGCCGCAAACGATGCCGCCGGTTTCGAATTAATTTCAACCCATCTAAATGACCTTTAATTTTATCCAACGTAGGACAAGACAGTTATAAGAAGTCCCACCACTAATTAAACACAAAAATTCACGTACTCAACTCGTGATCTTCAAGTGAGAAAGCTGCAAAGGTAAGAATAAAAGGAATTGACAAAGTTAACCGGCCTCGAGAATTGATCCGTCAGTGTGTCCCCCGCGCGGAAGTATAGTCGAGGAACCGGTTATCCATCACCGACAATTTCTCCATGTGTCTTTTTTGCATAAAGTGTGTGTGTTTGTTTGGGATTTTGTTATTTCCTTATGATTAAGAGTATTGATATTATCGTCCTGTATAGAAGAATATGTTGTTGGATCGGTGTACCATTGGTAATAGACATTTTTTTTTTTTAGACTATAGGCTTCTATGTCTTATAAGAAACTTATAACTTTGTTAGATTTATCATAAGGAATTGAAGGACTTGAAGTATATTCATGAGGTATTTGTTCGCGACAAATGAATCTATAGTGTTTGCTAGCTATGCGTTCCCTTTACTTACAATTACATCTTTAGAATCACATTTTCATAACTTTTAAGTAATCTTTGCTTAAATATTCTCTTTTCCAAGTCTTTGAAACCAACCAACACAAAACTCAAAAACTACTATTAAGCGCGAAATGATAACGATGCTATACTACCAAATCACACTAACAAAACAATAAATTCGTAAAATCTACAACAAACACAAATCCCAACCTAAATACCCTCTTAAATTTTGAATTTCCCCAATTAACAGGATTACAACCACGACCGTATGCAAGTCGCCTCACAGATGCCCAAGGTTCGGAACCAACCCTAACGCAATCGCCTAACCACCCTGTTCCCTCAACCGCCTCCTCCCCCTATCCCGCAAATCTCATGCTGAACACCTCTAAACCTAAGTTACGACACACCAAAATCTTTGCGCTTCATACGAAAAGAGAGCGAAAAGAAGACGATTGCCAATTTTAAATAAGTCGGTCAGACACATGTGTAGGAGGGATCGTTCGCATTTTCTTCAGGACTAACTGCGTTTGGAGGCCCGGTTTAGTCTCGCGCTGGTCTGACTTTTGGCTGTGGGGGAACATCTCTTGTTAGGGGTGTCCTGTGTCCTTGAAGGAGTTTGTTATTTCGGTGGCTTCTAATGGTCGTTGTGTATTAGGAGTTTCTTTATGGTACTGGTGTGGCTAGGCGTTTGATGACACGGACCTGTACGTCAAATTCAGTTAGTGAAGTATTGAATAAAACTTTATCTTATTGTTTTAATTGTTCTACAGCTGAAGCAGTACTATGAAGAGGCTTTATTACAGTAATTTGGTACTTACAAAACCTCGATAAACAATTACTAGAATCACTTAGTTACAACCAGCAAGGACCGTAAAGGACAGAACTATATATATATCTCTGATATATATATCAATCTAACACATATTAAAACTATCAATTATAAATAAAATAAATGTTGATTGAGGTTTGAGTGAGATGATGAGTGTGAGGCTGTGAGTGTGTGACAGTTGAGAGTGGAGTTATAGTTGTTGAGAGCGAGTGCGTAGAGAGATAAACATAACAAGACACCAGTCACTTAAGTACTCTTATCTCGTCTATATGATTCTATAATAACAATATCAATAGAGTAGTCATCTCTTATATCGTAACAATTATCCCTGGAAGACAAAAAGTATCACGCCACCAAGCACCACAAAAAGAGTACCAACAACAGCTAAAACATGGTAACCGTTTGACCGCCAGACCGAACACCACCAATGACCGCCACGCCAATGCACAGTATAAACAGGCCAATTTAAACCGATCCACGGCTAAAGATCGTGACAGCCTCGGCAGCAGCCCTAGACTAAGTGCGGGACCACGCATTATCTGCGGAAGAACAATGCCATCGCCTTATCATCTCGGCCCTAGGGTATACGCACAAAAAATGCAACCCTGCAAAATCCAATGACAAATTGAACCACTACGGATAGAGATCTAGGCGCATATTATCCGCCACGTACACCCACATTACGACAACCACTAATAGAAACGCCCTTACAGCGCTCAACGTTACACACCTTCAAATGAGTCGCTAAACAGCGGTTTGCAAGAAAATCCGTGGCCCCCACCCCCCCACAATCCGCGCGCCAGTCAGGAGGAGGTGACAAACCCGCTCTAAAGGGAATAGCGCCAGTCTACCCTCTCACTACTCAACAATACATCCCGTCGTATCCTAAGCAGAAGTGTGCCCTTTCTTAATAAACACTAAGACTCTCACACAAACGACCACCGATCAGCTCCCACCTCACGCCAGAAGCGCCAGCAAGGAAGGGTGAAATAGCAGGCACATTACGCCAGTGACCCGGGATTAAGGAGTGCCCCCCTCCTGTTTGTGTACCCACCCATCCCCCTACCCTATCTGTGCCACGAGAAGAGCACGGGTGACATACGAATCCGGACGTTCTCAAAACAAGTTGTGTTTTTTATCTAATTAGCGTGTATAGGTCTTAGGCGGAAACAAATTCTTTATGTCGTGTTTGTTAGAGTGGGGTTTTCGTTACGTTTGTTTTGGATGGAGATAACTATGTTACCGACAGTGTGCATGTGATGTGAGAGAGGACATGTATACTTTGGTAAACATCATCACGCGGCTCCCACAAAACCACCCACACCCCCCCGCCCCAACTTATTATATGTATTCAACTTATATATATATATCTTATATAATATATATATTATATATGTCAATTAACATAATATATATATATATCTATATTATTATGACCTATAGATCTATGTATAATCTATGTTGAGTGTGGGTGAGTGTGTGTGGTGTCTGTGGGTTGTGGGTTGTTATGATATGTATATCGGGTAGGAAAATATATATATATATATCTATATATATATTATGTCTATCTATATATAGAAAGTATGAGTATGTTGTATTTTACACACAGCGCATAAACATACACACACCACACCCCCCCCTCACCCCCACAGCACCCAAACACCCACCCCCACACACGACACCACACAGCACACACACACACACAGGACATATATTATGTATATGCTATATTTATTATATATATATAATTATATTATTATATTATATACTATGTGGTATGTGTGTGTGTGTATTTGTTATGTATCTTGCGTACGCGCATGTACCCACAGCACATCGTGTGCGCATAACCAAACAGAAGTCGCAAGAGGCAAACTACTGCACTCTCCTCTTGCACACCACTGGGGACGGTAGTACCACCACATCATATCATTTTTTTTCTTTCTAAACACACAATTGCGTACCACTCGTTTCTTCCACAGTGATAATGTATCCTCTGCCTCTAGAGACTAGATTACTATGTTGTTAGATAGTTATTACTAGTATGCTCTAATAGGAGCCGAAGGTATAACTACTCTTAAGGATCGTGACTCCTGCTAATCTTATTATTGATTTACCATTGTTGTATCCTGTTAGGTTATGTTAATTATGTATGTTAGTTGATCTTATAGTATTAGTCATTAGTTATTAATATATTATTATTATTATAGTAAGATATCATTGTTATATATCATTATTATCTAAAAGATATTAATAATATTATGAATATTTAGTTGTTATTATTATAGTATTTCTATAGTATATCTTACCTAAGTTATCATTCATCTTGTTATGTTTATTATCCATTATAATTATTATCATTGTTATTGTATTATTCTTCCATAATATTAATAGTTAATATCATTCATCTTATAATCGCCGATATTTATGTCGTAATACTATTATTATTATTATTGTGAATAGATTTCCTATTATATCCTCATATTGATACATTTAGACTGAAACTCTACTCAATTGATATACTGTGTGATACTGTGCACGCTATCGTTGCATTGCTGCCACAACCGCCACGGTGACTGAAAAAAAAAAAACGACATCGCAAAGACCATTTAAAAAATGAATGTAATTCTCGTCTCGGATAATGAGCGACACCATCGGGATTCGTACTCTTAATGGCCGTCTTCCTCGAGTTCATTCGTTGAAGAATTGTTTCGCCAATCTTATAAGATTTTGTCCTTTTGTCGCAAATGTATTTCGATGACTGTGTGTTTATCACGGCGGACGGCCGGACGGCAGGCGGCAGGCTAAGGTACGCCCCCCATCCGGGGCTTACCACCCATGACACCCCCCATACCGCCTATGCCGTAAACGCCCATACCAGCCGTACCACATCCTCCTCGTCTCCCTCCATAAGTAACTACCACTCATGTATATACCCCTAAACATACGTACATAATATATGTATATACTATATATAGATCTCTAGATATATATATATATTCATACCTGTATTGGTTAGTATAATTACTACAACTACTCTTACTAAGTCACTATCCCCATTTTATCCTCAAACATATACATTTATGATTAGTCACAATCATCTCCTCTCATAGACGTCATCACATATTCCCCATCTGCTAATTCAAAGAAATGTGAATGGTTAAGCACCCCATTGCCCCCCCCCTCCCACAAAAACAAAACAAGAAGCAAATGTACCAATTCCTACCTGGATTACGAGGCAGTGAAAATAGGGGGAGCTAACTGGCTTACTGACGGTGCATGGTCCTATAAACACCTTTTTTATGCCAAATAGTAATCTCATCCCCCTTTCCCTCATCTTCCCCCCCCTCACAGCAGCCTCCTCCTTACCCCTTCTCCTACTCTATACACCAGAACCCCTTGTTTTTTTTTTGAATTGAAACATCACCTATCACTATATGGAACATACACACATCTCTCTAAACGAAAAATCTCTATCTCAACATACAACACTCACACAGTCTGACATCTAAACTATCACACCAATCATCATCCAACACTAACCCAACCCAACCCCACTCAAAAATCTACAATGAAAAAAATACAATCTATCTTTAAGACAAAAAAAATCATATCAATCATTAATGACAAACCACACTCTAAAATATAAATCTATCTAAACTAACAGATACACATATAACATACACTAAGTATAATGTAAGTAAAGATCATTCCATAACTACCCTAACCATAACAAACAAATATATGACACAATCTATATATATCTCACTATATATACCACACACACACCCACACCCCACCCGCACGCACCCCCACACCAACCCCCACACCACACCCACACACACCCAATCTCAACACTATATAACTACAGTAACACAAACACACTCATACAGAATGCTGTATGAATGGTATACCAGCCCAGCGGCGTATACATTTCGATAAGAACACATCCATCAGTATATTTATACATAATCTATATGTATATATATATAGTCTATCTATCTTAAATTAATCGGATATATTGCATATGGTGTAAATCTTATCTAAATATTATATAAAATAAATATCGTTAGTATATATATATATCTATAAATAATTATAGCTATCTCATATAATATATTAATAGTAAATATCTCTATATAATATGCGTATATGTTTATGTATTTATATATCTATATCTATATCTATATTATATATATATATATATATTATAAATCTCTCTATATATCTTATAGATGTCTGTATGTGTATCTTTATCTGTAGCTGTAAACGTCAAGTTATGTATATTATATCTGTCATATATATATTCTATCTATATACATAATACATATAGTGTATATATATTATAAATTTAAATATATTCTATCTAATATATATATAGATTATATATATACTATATATCTATATAGCATACACAGCCACAGCCACACACACAAGACCCCAACACCGACACACACACACAACACACACATCCCACCTATACCTAACCATCCATCTGCTATCTATTATAACTATATATAAATATAAATATCTATATCTATATATATCTCTATATGTATTCCACACACACTACACACTCTCTCCGTCTCTCTCCTCTGTTCACGTCTCTCTTCGCTCTCTCTCACTCTCTCTCTCTCTCTCCCTCTCGCTCTCCTCCTTCTCCTCCTCTCTCTCTCTCTCTCTCCCCTTCTCTCGTCTCTCTCTCTCTCTCTCTCACTTCATCTCCGTTCTACACTTCCCACTCTAACCCCCCCTCCCTCCCTCCCCCTCCCCCCTCTGAATGGTATGGTACCCCCCCTACCCCTACCCCTACCCCTACCATCCATCTCTCTTACACATTCCATCGCCTCATGTACGGCACTGATTTATTACGTAATAGTAGTTGTTATCTATCTAACGCTAATAAAAAACAACAACAAAAAAACAACAAAAACAATATATTCATCCAGTTAAGATATTCAATAAAAAAAGACGAAAGAGTATATATAATTTATTTCTTCCTTTTTCCTTCCCATCCAAATTCCCCACGTGGGTTTTGGTCAAAGAATTGCCTTGACGCCGACCACATGGGACATGGCTGTGCTTGAGTTCACGCACTGAGCGGATGCCGGGCCAAACCTTTTCCAAAAGCTAAATTTAGGTTGTGATTTCGTCTTTATTTTGTTTTTTTGGTTTCTGGGCTGTAGGGACGAGGTTTTGGGAAGGTTGTTTTGGATGTGAGTATGTGTTTAGATATGTTTTTTCTCTTCTAAATATGGTATTGAAGGATTTTAAGTTTTGGGTTAGCCATGTGTCTTCAATGCCATGTACTGCTTGCACATATATATTGGTTTTCGTGTCCTTGTATTGTGTTATTTGCGTGATGTTTTGTAGCTTTGGGTATTCGATGAATCTATTGCAATGAAAAGATGACATGAAATCCATCTTTGCAACTTTACTTTACGTTAAAAAGATTAACCTAGACAAAAAATTCTAATCTACCTTGGCAACACAAGGCAATTTCGGAGCCTGTGTCCTTGTGGTAAATTCATTTTTATATATTTTCTAGCAAGATCACACTACATACATACTCCAAAATTTATGGTAGCAGACTGTTTTTGTTTGTAGCATGTAACATGTCGGTACAAGTGGTTTTACAGTTGGACATTCCCGCCAAAACAGATATCTGGCGAGATCACCTTCTTGAGATAAGAGAAGGGTGTCATTAGTTATCGTCCTGTCCGGAAATATTCCGATGTTCCCTCCTTCCTTGATATTATTATATTTCTTACGGATGTAGATCGTGACACGGTACTAGATATACTATGATTTTAACTATTATGAGAATGGGTAGATAATGAATGGATAGATGCCCCCTCGTGAAGGACTTGTACCCCATTGATGGAAAAGCGAACGAAACGCAGCGAAGCGAACGAAAAATAATTATTTTGGCGGGAAAGATTGAATGAAGTAGTGACGTCACAAGCCAGACATTCCATTCCAACGAACAGATTTTTACACAATTCCCACGAAATCCAACGAATTAAACAACTTTTAACCACCGTAAGAAATACCAAAACACACTTAGATAAGAAAAAAACACAAAAATACCAACAAACTCCAAGATATACCATAGAAACGGCTAAAATTGCTTCGTGCCGCCGACAAGGTGGCAACACTCGCGGACAGAAACTTCCGGAGAACTGAACTTTGGGTATCTTGGTAACAAGACACGGTCAGAGCACGGTCTTTGGGCCCGCAACCATCACTAGAGCCCGCCGGCTTGCCTGTT
>NW_028234443.1:27285052-27295052 GCF_977035675.1 Penaeus japonicus | reverse complement strand
CCGATCCCTCCCCCTCTCCCTCTCTCTCTCCCTCTCCCCCTCTCTCCCCCCCCCCTCTCTCTCCCTCTCTTCCCCCTCTCCCTCTCCCTCTCTCTCTCTCTCTCTCATTCTTTTCCTGACACCTCCTCGAAGATTTCGCTAAGCTGGGATAATCCTGCGACAGCTAGACCTTCTTTAGAGACAGACTAAGTAATTCTAAGACAACTTCTAAGTTAGTATTTCAGTTTTTTTATTTTTTATTTCTTCTATGTGGATTTTATTATTATTATTATTTTTTTTTTGAGTTGATTAGAGATCTTGCGTTGGTTTGATTGATGTTGGATCTTTCTGATTTGAGATGTGTGTTTTATTTGTGAAAAATCTTTTATTTTTTTTCTTTATTCAAAGTCGTTAGTATAGGTTTGTGATTAAGTGGTTTTTTTGATACACACGGATTTCTGTCATTGACTGTCTGTCTGTCTGTATGACTCTCTCTCTCTCTCTGTCTGTTTCTCTCTCTCTCTCTCTCTTTCTCTCTCTCTCTGTCTGTTTCTCTCTCTCTCTCTGTCTGTCTGTTTCTCTCTCTGTGTCTGTCTGTCTGGCTGTTTCTCTCTCTCTCTGTTTCTCTGTCTCTCTCTCTCTCTCTGTTTCTCTGTTTCTCTCTTTCTCTATTATACTCCAGTATCGTTTTATTTGCATGTCCCTTATTTTCATATCCGTTATATTCCTCTTATAATTACTGGAAATTCCCTGAGTATAAATAAGTGCTCTTCGACACCTGTACATGATCGTACCTAGCATTATTCAGGATGTTTTGTTCCAACTTTTATTCAGTTCTGGAACAATTTGTCAAATCATAAATGCCAGTTAGAGAGTATTACAAAATTTAAGAGTGAGGTAAACAATTTTGATTTTTTTTTTCTTTGATTTTGTAAAGCTTTTGATCCTTTTAACTTTATTTTTTATTTTATTTTATTCTTTTTGTATCTTTATCCTTTTTTCCCGTATTTTATTCCTTTATATGTTATGTTTCCCTTCATGTACTAGCAATCTGTTGATAAAGGTCGGTATAATTATTATTACGATTATTATTATCTATTACGATCTATATAAAGTCTAAAACTACAACTCGATCCGTTGGCAAATAAACGGATTGTCACGCGTCACGCTCACAATATATGACGTCATACCCATATAATCTATGACGTAACACAAACACGCTTTATGACGTCACATACACAATATATGACGTAACACACTTATAAATATATGATGTCACTCGCACACACATAGATATATGATGTTACACACACATAAACAGACACACACACACACACACAAACACAAACAAACACAATCACAGACAAACAAACACAAACACACAAACAAACAAACACAAACACAACCTATGACGTCACAGAATAATCCCATAAATCGACCAATCACGTGGCGGCGAAAGAGAACGATGACTTTATGGCCGTTGATACGGGATTATTTATAACCCAGTTTTCCGGAAGCCAGGATCATAGTGGCTTATCGTAACCGACTTTGCTAAATACCCAAATGCCCCTATGAAGAATGCCCGGTTGTATAATCTCACTCTGACGAAGGGTTTTGTAGTTTATTCAAAGGGAAGAGAGAAGGAGTGTGGGTTCGGTAGGGAAGATTTTGTTTGTTTCTTTGTTTGATTGTTTTTCTAGAATTTGTTGCGTTTACATGAGTGGACTTTGTTTGTTTTTTATACTAGGTTTATTTTTTTTCTCGGAGATTTTCACTTTATCGTAAATATCTTTGTATTTTTCTTTGTATTTTCTCTTCAATACATCAATAAATATTGTATGATTATTGTACTGTATTCTTGAATCCCAATACAGAGCCGTGGGTATCTGTATGCTTACTGTATTCCTATAACTTTACTCTTCGTGTTTACTGTATTTTCTCCTGAATTTCTAGAGAGATAGCACCATGGGCATGTTGTATTTGCTGTATTCCTACTGTATATACCTCGTGCATAGATCTACTGTATTCAGCGAGCGGATGGCACTGTACTCTCTATCAACTGTATTCCCACAAATACAGCACAGTGGGTTCTATACATCTATTGTATTCCTATATCTACAATAATATGGTTATCATACAATTTCTGTATTCCTACAACTACAAAGTCCGTTGTTAGTCTAAACGTACTGTATTCCTATCAATACAGCTCCGGTATGTCCTGTATATCTACTGTATTCCTAAATCTACGTCTCCGGTGACTACTGTATATTTCAGGAAGTCCTACAACAACAGCGGCCGTGGACTGTATATCTCCTAAATTCCTACAACAACAACCAGCGTGGATACTGTATACTACTGTATTCATACAACACCAACCCCTGTATTCATCCTGTATTCCTAAAACAACAACAACCGTGGGTACTGTATACCTACTGTATTCATACAACACCAACCCCCATAAACACTGTATACCTCCTGTATTCCTACAACAACCCCGATGAACACTGTATACCTCCTGTATTCCTAAAACACCAACCCCCATGGCTACTGTATACCTACTGTATTCCTACAACACCAACCCCCATAGCTACTGTATACCTACTGTATTCATACAATACCTCCTGTATTCCTACAACTACACCAACCCCCATGAACACTGTATACCTCCTGTATTCCTACAACACCAACCGGCGTGGCTACTGTATACCTACTGTATTCATACAATACCTCCTGTATTCCTACAACAACAACCAGCAGCGTGGGAAAGCCCCTGTCTCATAATCCAGCCAAAGCCACAGCTATCATCAAGCGAGCCACTGCCAACCCACACAGGCCTATAACATCCGCCCATAGGCCTATTCCCAACCTTCTGGATAAAGGTTCTTGTATTGTTTTTTTTTTGGGTTGTTGTATTTGAAATGCATTTTTTTTGTTGTTGTGTGTTGTGTTGATGTATTTGTGTGTATTTGTGTGTTTTTTTAATGTTGTGGTTTATGGTATTGTTTTTAGTATTAGTTTTTTATTTATATGCTTAGGGGAAATAATCTGTGATTTTTTTGTTTTTTTTGCTGAGTTTATTTTGTTATTGGGATTAGCATTGTTATAATGGATTCACTTTTTATCATTACTGTTATCATCATTATTATTATTATTTTGTCTGAATCTGTTTCATTTTAGGTCTGTCTCTGTCTATGTCTCTCTGTCTGTCTGTCTCTCCTGTATTTCTCTCTCTCTCTCTCTCTCTCTTTCTCTCTCCTGCATATCTGTTTGTCTCTCTATCTCTCTCTTTCTCTCTCCTGTATATCTGTTTGTCTCTCTATCTCTCTCTGTCTATTTGTTTGTCTGACTCTTTCTAATTTCTCTCTCTCACTCTTACTCTATATTACGTTCGTTCTCTCTCATTCTTCCTCTGTATCATGTTCTCTCTCTCTCTCTCTCTCTCTCTCTCTCTCTCTCTCTCTCTCTCTCTCCGCTTCCTCTCCGTCTCTCTCCCTCCTTTTCTCCTCTCACCTCTCTCTCTCTCTCTCTCTCTCTCCTCGTTCTCTCGCTTTCTCTCTCATCTCTCTCTTCTCCTCGCTCTCTTCTCCTCGTCTCCCTCTCTCTCCGCTCTCTTTCACTCGCTATCCTCTCCGTCCTCTCTCTCTTTCTCTCTCTCTCGCTCTCTCATCTTTGCGTTTCCTTTTCTATTTTTGCTATCGATTCCAGTCTAAAACGATTAAAGAATATTTAACATAACGGCCAATTCCCCTACATACAACTGTAACAGGTACTGTTAGCAGAGTCGCTACATTTAGGCAAAGGCGCTACAATCCGCTATCAGATCATTCCATACTTTCTCTCCTGTTTTGCGATCATTTTCAAAGTAAGGACGCTTGTTCTGGCGGTCGTATGCTGTCTTCGGTCTGGTCCTGGCGGTCACCGCCGCCATGTTGTAACAATCGAATGGGTTTTGTTTTTTTATTTTATAATCGACCTGTTTTTTTTTGTAGTTTGTGTTTAATTTATGTATATATAACGAGCGGCCATTTCTTTCAAACTCTCATAGAATTTTGGAACTGGAATGGTCCATTTACAATGACAGCAACAAAACATGATATACCCCATAAGAGAAAAAGTATATATAATCATCAATAATAGCATAACAAAAAACAAAATTGCATAACATCCTCAGCGTAAAAAAACAGGAGAACTTGTACACCCCCCCCTCCCCCCCTTCCACCCCCCTCACCAGGCCCCTTAAAGACGAACCCACCAGTGTAGCTGTAAATGAGAACGTTGTCCAGCTCTAAGTTATGGTTTACGAGGAAAAAGCAATGTCCTACTGGTAAAACCGTTCTACGGCGTTTTTGTATTCCGTCTTTGGTAGGCCTGTTTGTTCCGCCATCTTGTTTTTTCGTTTCTTTTTTATTTAATTTCGTAACTTACGGGGGAGTTAACTCGTATCTTTTTTTTTATGGGGGTGGGGGTAATGAGAATAAAGAGTGTGGATAATAGATTAATCTTTGGAATATATTCGCCTTTCGACCTTGGGGTTTAACGAACCATTTTGAACCCACGAGACAAATTTTCTTTCCCTTAGTGTTTCTTTTCGTCCAAAATTTCCTTACCTTAATCCACCTTGAAACATATCAATAACTCTACCTTATCTTCTTCAAAATTGATGTTGCTTTACATAATTGTGAAAACCGGAAATGAAAATAAACTTGATCACAAACACAATTAAAAAAAGAGAGTTAGAGAAGAAGGATTTCGAAACGTCCTTTGGTAACCTAGCAACACTTTCCCCGTGTCTGCTTGGACATTTTTCCCGCCTAATGTTCTAGCTTTCCCGCTCAAATAAAATATTCTTCCAAATGCACTGTATTACAGAAGAGATATTTCTTAAGAGGAACAAAATCTAGAATATAAATACATGGGTATAATTTTCAAGAATCAAGGTTTTTATTTCGTTATGAAGGTCAGCTTGCATTCGTAAACTGCGGTACTTCTTCTGAATATTACATTGGCAATTACGGTGTAGTTTCGCTCTGACTCACGCGAAATGATAAACACCGACGTAATTAGCTAAGTTTAAAATCAATAAGATCAATAAATCAGGTTTCCCGCCAGGCGCCATCTTGCCGCGGGCCAATGGCGAAGTTTCCCGCCAAAATAGGGGATGCGAATTCTACCACATGCGCTTCGCGTCACTCTCTCTACCTCTCGCTCTCCTCTCTCTCTTCCTCTCTCAGCTCTCTCCCTCTCGCTCTTTCCTCTCTCTTTCGCTCTGTCACTCCTCTCTCAATTACTCTCCTCTCTTCACTCTCTCTCTCTCTCCTCTCTCTCTCTCCACTCTCCCTCTCTCTCACTCCCTCAACCTCTCTCTCTCCTCTCTCTCTCCTCTCTGTCTCATCTTCTCTCTCTCTCTCTCTCTCTCTCTCTGTCTGTCCTTTCCTCTTTCTCTCTCTTTCTCTCTGTCAACTCTCAATTCTCTCTCTTCTCTTCTCGTCTCTCTCTCTCATTACTCCTCTCTCTCTCTCTCCTCTCATCTTCCTCCTCTCACTCATCTCTCTCTCTCCCCTCTCTCTCTCGGTCTGCCTTTCTCTCTTCTCTCTCTTTCTCTCTGATCACTCTCAATTCTCCTCTCTCTCTCTCTCTCCTCTCCTCTCTCTCTCCTCCCCGTCGAAAAGCTCTCACTCTCTCTCTCTCCTTCTCTCTCTCTTCTCGCTTCTCCTCTCTCCTCTCCCTACCTCCCTCGCTCTCTCTCTCTAACCTCTACCTCTCTAAACCCACTCTATCTCTCTCTCTCCTCTCTCTCTCTCTCCTCTCCGACCATTCCTCTCCCTCTCTCCTTCTTTCTCCTCTCTCCCTTCGCTCCTCCATCTCTCTCTCTCTCTCTCTCTATCCTCTCCTCTCTCTCTTCTTCCTCGTCTCCTCTCTCTCTCTCTGGTCTCTCCCTCTTCACGTCTCTCTCTCTCCTCTCTCTCTCCTCCTCTCTCCTCCTCTCTCTGCTCTCTCTCTTCTCTTGCTCCCACCTCTCTCTCTCGCTCTCTCTCTCTCTTCTCTCTCTCTCTCTCATCCGCATCTCTACTCTCTCCGACTCTCTCTTCTCTCTCTCCTAGCTCTCCTCTCTCTCACCCATCTCCTTCACTCCCCTCCTCTCTCATCTCTCTCCCGTTCGCTCTACACGCGCTAGCCCCTAAGCTAATCACCGCTACAGCTCTCCTCCTTCGCCCTCTCCTCTCTCCCTCACGCTCTCCCGCTCTCTCTCCCTCTCTCCCTCTCTCTCGCTCTCCTCCCATCTCTCTTCTTCCCTCGCTCCACTCTCTCTCTCCTCTCTTCCTCCTCCCTCCTCTTCTTCTTCTCCTCCGTCTCGTTCACTCCTCTCTCTCTCTCTGGCCTTCTCTCTCGACCTCTCATAAGCACGAACCATCCAGAAGATCTAGAAGCTGAGAAGGAGAGAGATATCTCTCTCTCTCTCTCCTCTCTAGCCTCGCCTCTCTCTCGCTCATCATGCTTCTCGGTCGTTCTCTCTCTCTTTCTCTCTCTCTCTCTCTCTCATCTTTGCGTTTCTCTTTCTATTTTTGCTATCGATTCCAGTCTAAAACGAATAAAGAATATATAAGCATTAACGGCCCAATTCCCGCTACAATCATCTTACTAGTACAGTTAGCAGTAGTCGCTACATTTAGCAAAGGCCGCTACATCCGGCTATCAGATCATTCCATAACTTTCTCTTCCTGTTTTGCGATCATTTCAAAGTCAAGGACGCTTGTCTGGCTGTCTGTATGTCTGTCTGTCTGTCTGTCTGTCTGTCACCCGCCATGTTGTAAACAAACGAATGGGTTTTGTTTTTATTTTATAATCGACTGTTTTTTTTTGTAGTTTGTGTTTAATTATGTATATATAACGGCCATTTCTTTCTTTCAACTCCATAGATATATTTGAACTGTAAATGAAACCGTAATGTTTACAATGAACACACAATCATAAACTGAAATACCCTTAAGAGAAAAAGTATATATATTCCATCAATAATATCATAACAAAAAACAAAATGGCATACCATCCACTGCGTAAAAAAACAGGAGAACGTCTGTATACTAAAAAACAAACACCCCCCCTCCCCCCCTCCCACCCCCTCATGATCCTCCCATTGACCCCTTAAAGACTAACCACAGGTAGCTGTAAATGGTAACGTTTTTCCACTCTAAGTATAATGTGTTTACGAGAAAAAGCAATGTCTTCGGAGAAATTACCTTCTACAACCGCTTCTACGGCTTTTGTATTCCGTCTTTGGTAGCCTGGTTTGTCCGCCATTCTTGTATTTTTTTCGTTTCTCTTTTTTATTATTTATTTCGTACTTATTAAAAACGAACGTCGTAATCTTTTTTTTTATGGGGGTGGGTAGGAAAGGGGAGAATTAAAGAGTTTGGAAGTATGATTAATCTTTGGAATATATTCGGCCTTTTCGATCCTTTGGGTTGAACGAACCATTTTGGTACCCCACGAGGACATTATTTTCCTTTCCCTTAGTGTTTCGTTTTCGTCCAAAATTCCGACACTTATCGTCACCTTGGAAACATATCAATAACTCTACCTTATCTTTCTTCAAAATGATGTTGCTCTTAACATAGAGTTGTGAAAACCGGAATATGGAAAAAAACTTGATCACAAAACACAATTAAAAAAAGGAGAGTTAAGAAGAAGAAGATTTCGAATCCGTCCTTTGGTAACCTAGCAACACTTTTCCCCCCGTGCACATGGGAATTGTGTTTTTTTTCTTTGGTTCCGCCTAATGGGCGTCTTTTCCCCGCTCAATTAAAATATTCTTCCAAATGACCGATTACGAAGTATAATTTGCTTAAGAGGAAACAAAATCTAGAATATAAATACATGGTATAATTTTCAATAGAATCAAGTTGTTTTATATGTTCGGTTATGAAGGTCAGCTTGCATTCGTAACCTACCTGTCGGTACTTCGTTCTTGAATATTACATTGGCAATTAAGCTTAGTTTCGCCTCTGACTCACGCAAATGAGAAACTACCGACGTAATAGCTAAGTTTAAAATCAATAAGATCAAATAAATCAGTTTCCTTCACCTTCCCGCCAGCGCCATCCATGCCGCGCCAATCGAAGTTTTCCTCCCCGCCAAAATTAGGGATCGAAATCTAACCACAGCTCTTCGCTCTCTCTCTAATCTCTTCACTAAAACTCTAACTTCATCTATCTCTCTATACCTCTCTCTCTCCCACTCTCATCCTCCTCCTCTCTCCTCTCGCCGCGTCCCCCTCACCTCTCTCTCTCTCTCTTCACCTCTCTCTCTCCCAGCTCGACGTCCCCTCACCCGCCACGCCGCTCAGATCTCTCTCTCTCTCTCTTTCTCTCTCTTTCTCTCCTGTCACTCTCCAATTCTCTCTCATCTCCTCTCTCTCCTCTCGCTCTCTCATCATCTCTCGTCTCTCTCGCACTCTCTCCTCTCGCTCTCATCTCTCCACTCACTCTCTCTCTCCACTCGCTCTCTCTCGGTCTGCTATTTCTCCCTTTCCCCTCTCTTTCTTCTCTCTGGCACTCTCAATCTCTCTCTCGCTCTCTCGCTCTCTCTCTCATCCCCTCTCGCCTCATCATCTCTCCTCTCTCTCGTCCTCTCGTCTTCGCTCTCTCCTCTCTCTCTCCTCTCTCTCTCTCTGTCTGTCTTTCTCTTCTCTCTCTCTTTCTCTCTGTCACTACCTCATTCTCTCTCTCTCTCTCTCCTCTCTCTCCTCTCTCTCTCTCTCTCTCTCGCTCCTCATCCTCCTGCTCTCGCTCTGCCCTCCTCGCTCTCTCAACTGTCAGTCTCTCTCTTCCGCCTCTCTCTCTTCTTACTTCACTCTCAAACCTACTAATAACCTCACCACCTCTCTACTACCCACGCTCTCTCTCTCACTCTCTCCTCCTCTCTCTCCCTTCGTCGCTCACTCTCATCTCACGCGCTCCTCTCCTCTCCCTCTCGTCTCTCCTCATCTCTCCTCTCTCTACCTCCTCCTCTCTATCCCTCTCTTTCTCCTCCATCTTCTCCCTCTCTTCCTCTCTCTCTCTCTCTCTCCTCTCTCTCTCTACCTCTACCTCTCTACCACGCGCTCTGCTCTCTCTCTCTCTCCTCCTCTCTCATCCCTATCATCTCTCCGTTCCTCTCCATTCCTCTCACCTCCATCTCTTCTCATCATCTCTCTCCTCTCCTCTCTCTCTCACCTCTTCTCTCCCTCCTCTCTCCTCTCTCCATCAATCTCGTCTCTCTCCCCTCTTCCTCATCTCTCTCTCTCCTCACTCCTCTCACTTCCTGCTCTCATCTTCCTCTCTCTCTCCCTCTTTTCGCTCTTCCTCAAATTCCGCACTCCTCCTCCTCTCTCTCCGCCTCTCTTTCGCCTCATCTCCTCCTCCTTCTCTCTCTCTCTCTCCTCTTCCTCTCCTCTGGCTCTCTCCTCTCTCTCTCTCTCTCTCTCTCTCACCTCATCTCTCCTCTCTCTCTCTCTCTCTCTCTCTCAGTCTATGTATATATATAATATATATATATATATAATTAGATAAATATATATATTATATATAGATATAGATTTGGTGATATATATAATATATATATATATATAGTTTTTAAAAATATATTATATATATTTATTATATATTGGCTGATGTTATATATATTTGTATAAGTAGTAAATGGGATATTATGTACGTTTAGTTGTTTTAAGATATATATATATTATAGTATATGATAATAGTATATATGTATGAGTTATATATGCATACACACATCTCGACACACATATATTAACATACTTCACATATATATATTTGTGATACAGTATATATGTATATATATGTATAAATATATATATGTATGTATGTAACAATATATATATATAATATATGATATATATGTTATATATATTATATGTATATATATATACATATATTTGTATATAAATATGTATACGATATGTTAGTTATGATATTGTGATATATATACATATATATGTTATATAAATATATATAGATAAATT
>NW_028234443.1:27277552-27280052 GCF_977035675.1 Penaeus japonicus | reverse complement strand
ACCTACTCCCACAAGTAGTCGACCCATCAGTATGTGCAGCCCGTTATCCCTTTCAAACACCCAAAGCTATTATTCCCAGCCTTGATTTAACCCATAAATCGATGACGGCTGATGGAACTGCATTCACCACCACACCCCGGAGACTAAATATATATATCTAATGAGTGGGGGAGAGGGAGGGAGGGTGGAGTAATGGGGGTTTTATATTCCCCGCTAAGAAACATTAGTAACTTCTCCGCGCCATTGGCGGAAGGCAGTCCAGGCTGATCGCACTAGCAGGCGGTGGTCGGTCTCCAAAAGAGAGTCTTCCAGGTGAGGTTATACCCCTTTTGTCTGAGGTTTGCGTTGATTTTTTTCGAGTTTTCGTATTTCCGCTTTTTCGCCGAAGGGTTTGGAGATGAACAAAAAAAAGGGGGGGGGGGCAAGGGGTATAATGAGAGAGATGGAAGTTTGGATTCTGAGTTTGGCTCGTTTCTATATTTTGGGGAAGAAAAGAAAAAACGAGGAAAAGAGAGAGAGAGAAGAAGAGAGAAGAGAGTGGAGACAGTTATTTGGCAATTCCATTTTTTTTCCTTTTTGGTACTTTCCTTGTGCGGCCGTTCCAGACAGTACATGCTGAGGTCATCCCGTCGCATGTCATCCGGTCGCAGCAGACTGCAGACCAGATGCGGGAATATCTCCTTTTATTTAGCCCCCCCTTCCTCCCTCCCCACTCTCCTGTCCCCCCGCCCTCCTTCCTCCCTCCCACGGGGTGGGTCCCCTCCCCCACACCTGTCCTTCCTTTTCCTCCAATTCTTCATCTTCCCATTATCATTTCGGCGGGCCGTTCCTTCCTCCTTGTACCCCTATCTTTCCTCCTCTTCCCATCCTCATTATAGCGGAGAAAGAACGGGGCGGCAGGAATGGAATGCAGCGATGGTTTATGTAGCCATGTGGTTCGAGTACCACACCCTCCTTTCCTCACCCATCTCCCCCCACCCCGCCCTCTCTCCTCCTACCTTCCCTTCCCCGCCCTCGCGGAGGCTGATTTGGGTGGGAGGGTAGGGAGAGGATAGGAGGGGGAATATGAAGGAGGGGAGTAGACGGTTTTTTTCCTTATCATCCTGGGGAGGAGGGAGAGACAGAGGACGAGGGGCCGAAAAGAAGAGAAAGGAGACTTGGGTACGAATTCTTTTCGGCTGAGACCCCCGATTGGACGAATGGCCAACGAAAGAGAGAAAAAAAGCCTTCGCTTCCAGATCGATAGGGGGGGGGGGGGGGGGGGTGGGTGTGGGGCTAGACTCCGTAAATAATTCATCCTTCATTAAATCTCAATCAAAATACTCCCCAAATTATGTAGGCGAAAAGAAAAACCACATTTTTCGAGTTATTTGGTAAAAGGGTACGTTTATTCCTCCATTTTTTTCTTTTTTTTTCTTTATTTTTTTTTATTTTTTTTTCTTTTTTTTTTTTTTTTTTTTCCCGGCATGGCCTATGGATAGAGGGCGCTGCCATAATGGGAAAGTTGAAAGTGGTGCGAACAAAAAGATAATAGGCCTTTTTCGGCTTCCATTAATTTCGCCCTCCTCTCATAGTCCTTAATTTCCCCGGATAGAGACGCTTCTTGCTTCCTTTCTGCTTCATGGTTAGGCCCTGTATGGCGTTTTGCCTTTTGAGATTATCCACGAAAGAAGGGGCACATTGTTCAAATACCCTGGGCGGGGAGCTTTAGAGAGACCGCCGGCATAAGGACGAAATTCGAAAATACCAATAACTTCTTTTTCTCAACATCCTTTGCCCTCTTAAAAGGAACTTTCCGTATTTTATTAGGCAGACAGGAAAACGGGTAACCTCCCCCTAACCACCCCCCACCCAACGTCTAAACCTCCCCCTAACCCCCTCCCCCCCCTCTCCCCTAACCCCCTAAATACCCCCACCCCCCCCCCTCCCCCCCCCCCATATCCCTGGGAATAGAAAAGGGGAAATTGAGGGGGTTACGAAGAAATGCTGCTATACACCGCAAATTTACAATTATGGGTGGACCGTTAATAATTCCTAATAATGTACTGAGCTCTCTGAGCTAAGTAACTGAGCCTCCCCCCCCCCCCCTCAAAAAAATGGATAGATTGTGGGGCATGTGCACACACACACACACCAACACACACCACACACATAAACACACACACACACACTCACACACACACACACGACACACTCACAACACCACACACACACCACACACACATATATTGATGATATATATATATATATATATAATATATATATATACACACACAAATTTACACAGATTATACATATAACACAAAACATAAACCCAACACAACACCCAAACTACCTATCCACTGGACCTAACCTATATCAAATAATGAATTTGAAACATAACAAAGCAATACCAAAAAAAGAAAATAAAAAAACTTACCTCACAGGTCATTTATTATTAATATATAATATTAGATATTTCTTTATAATGTCAACTGTTACATGAATATTGGCACAAGCT
>NW_028234443.1:27249023-27277452 GCF_977035675.1 Penaeus japonicus | reverse complement strand
CCGACGTGTCATACAAATACAAAAATAACAATAAAACTACTCATAAATCATTAACATAATAAACCTTCAAAATAACAACGACACACGGTTACTTCCCTAACTTCGGCATTTATCTCCGTCCCTTAGAGTAACGGTGAACTTTTCATAGACCGACGTGTTCCCCAATAATGTAAAGGTTTTCCCTATCATAAACTAGCAAAAAAAATTGGCAGTTTAGCAGCATCAAACATTCTGCTTAGCTAGAACATATCAAGGCACATGAACTCCCAAATCACTTCGATGAAATTGAAATTATATTTAAGGAGTGAAATATTGCTATTATAGTTGTTATTATCTCATCACGATGATAATTAAGGAGTTACATTTTGATATCCTCAGTATTATTGCAACCTGGCTTCACCAAGAAGTATTATAGACGTAAATTGTGTAATGTTGATGAAATCTCTTAAAAGTGATGTAGGTCGAGGAGGCGGAGCCGGGGAGGCGTTCGATTATCTTCATTAATAAACTTATTATAGGCAACTGAAATGATAAACTTATCATATCCAGTGCAAAGCTAAATGGAATAACAATGAATTCAAACAGCTCAGAAGCAAACCTACAAAAATTCCAAAAAACACCTTATCCCTTTTAGATTTCATAATAACTTATTTTGTATACAGAATGATACCGGGTCTAAGTTAAAAGAATGTAGACATGCCTGCCGAAACATGGAAACGGGTAAATACATTCGTGCCTAAGAAACACAAACATTTGCCGAAATTCTCGAGACACAACACATCTCAAAGACTTCATGCCTCAGTCTGGCGAGTCTGCGAAGAACAGACAACTGCATCAACATTTCCACAAAAGAACACTGGAACAAGGATCACAGCAAATACTTTCAGACTGCAACCAGTAGCAAGAAAACAATACTAGTAATAAAACACTTGCGAGAAACAAGGTCAGTTGGAGCACATGGTATTGCCCATGATTGATTAATATGTGAGACATGTCAGAGAAGACAGAAAAAAGAGAGAGTGAAGAAAAGACAGAAAATATAAATTACAGTCATAGAAAGAAACAGAGACGGCGGGAGAGAAGAGAAATAGAAAAAGCAAAGAAAGAGACAAACAGAGACAGAGAGAAAAAATAAAAAATACAGTGATAGAAAGAAACAGAAAGAGGAGGGGGGTAGAAGAGAAATAGAAAAAGCAAAGAAAGAGACAAACAGAGACAGAGAGAAAAAATAAAAAATACAGTGATAGAAAGAAACAGAAAGAGGAGGGGGGTAGAAGAGAAATAGAAAAAGCAAAGAGAAAGACACAGAGACAGAGAGAGAAAATAAAAAATAAAGTGATAGAAAGAAACAGAAAGGGGAGGGGGAGAGAAGAGAAATATAAAAAAGCAAAGAGAGAGACACACAGAGACAGAGAGAGAGAGATAATCAAAACGAAACAAAATGAAAAGAAAGAGAGAGAGGGAGAAAAAAAAAATACAGTGATAGAAAGAAACAGAGAGGGGAGGGGGGGAGAAGAGAAATAGAAAAAGCAAAGAGACAGAGAGACAGACAAAGAAAATAAAAAAAATACAGTGATAGAAAGAAACAGAGAGAGGGGGGAGAAAGAGAGAGAGAGAGAGAGAGAATAAAAAAAATACAGGGATAGAAAGAAAGAGAGGGGAGGGGGAGAGAAGATAAATAGAAAAAGCAAAGAGAGAGACACACAGAGACAGAGACAGAGTTAGAGAGAGAGCCAGACTGAGAAAATAAATAATACAGTGATAGAAAGAAAGAGAGAGAGGGGGTGGGGGAGAGAAGAGAAATAGAACAAGCAAAGAGACAGAGACGGAGACAGTCAGAGATACAGAGAGAACCAGAAAGAGAAAATAAAAAATAGTGATAGAAAGAAACAGAGAGAGGGGGAGAGAATATAAATGGAAAAAGCAAAGAGAGAGACACAGAGACAGAGAGAGAATCAAAACGAAACAAAACATGAAAATAAAACGATAAAAGAGAGGAAAAGAGGGAGAGAGAGAGCCAGACAGAGAAAATAAAAAATACAGTGATAGAAAGAAACAGACAGAGAGAGGGAGAGAAGATAAATAGAATAAGCAAAGAGAGAGACACACAGAGACAGATTGATTGATTTTGATATGTTTATTCATACTATATACAATGTATACACATAAATAGGCATAGGAACTATGCATAAAAGATTTGTACAGTTCATATTAGATTCTGAGACATACATTGTTGGTAAAGCAGATATTACTGTGAACCTGTCAATCAATAAGATAGGGTAAAGCTATACATACGACATAGTAGTGCATGTATATCACTCTAGAAAAAAACTGCAATTTTATCTATTACGTAAACACAAAAATTTTGCCTGTAATATATATGATAAAATGCCGTCCTCTATAAAGGATGTTGCAATACTGTACAATGTTTTACGTTCAATCCTTTCACGAAATTCTTCAATTAGAGGACATATCATTACCAGGGTGTATGAATAGGGTTGACTGCACAACTTATATTCAGTTCCCTCAGCATTGTTTGAAACACTATACTCCCAATATTTGTAGCCAAGCCGTAACCTTGTGGTCACTACATCAAGCTGCCTCGTAACTCTGTTTGTACTGCCGTAAATCTGCTGTCTTGGACATAGCATTATGGTGAATGATTGATCTGCTTGTGTCTTGCTTAACATTTCACTCGGTTTCAGCCTAAGCTTTTTCTTTATGATCATACATACATGCTCAGTTGTTACACCAATGTCATACTCAATAGTATCCATATGACTGCATGATCTAGATAGAGCATCTGCCATATCGTGTAACTCTAGATTTATGTGTGATTGTACCCACAGTATTTTAGTGTTTACATCCTTCAGAAACAATCTGTTAAACCTATGCCTCGCTGTTGACACGAGTCCCGTGTTATCATTTCTGTATGAGTTTAGAGCAAGAAGTGAGGAGAGGGAGACAGAGAGAACGATAGAGAGAATCAAAACGAAACAAAACATGAAAAGAGAGAAGGAAAGAGGGAGAGAGAGAAAGAGAGAGAGAGACAGACATAAATAAAATGCGAGTGGAAGGCAAATATCCACTCGTTAAAACGAGAAACAACTAATAAAACCAGCAGAAAATCTGTATAGATATTGACTGAATGGAAAGACCTCATGATACCGTCAATAAATACGCTAATTCTACATATATCACTGGACATTTCTATGACTTTTGCACAAGTTTTAACCTAATTTATAAGCAAACGACTGATTCTACATTATAGCAAAATACAGATCGGTCAAAGCTTACTAAGGTTTTCAGACCAATACAAGTGGACGTTAAATACATCATTATTATAAAGAAGCAACAGTAAAATTTTTCAAATTTAGGAAAAAAACGACGGAAAATATGCTAGTGTGACACCGCTTTAACCATTATTCCTAATTTAAACAATAACAGCAATCCACATCACTCAAGTTGATTTAATGATAATCTCTTCGATATACAGATGTATATTTATCTATTTACCAATATTCAATTATCTAATCGATAAAACGTAAACAAACTAGTTAGCGCTGACTTTCATCAGGTTTTCATTCTAGTACAGATATCCCGACCCAATCAAAACTTAGCTAACCTCGTCCAAGCTAAAGTGACAGGGTGAGACAGACAGACAGAGGAGAGAGAGAGACAGAGGAGAGAGAGAGAGAGAGAGAGAGAGAGAGAGAGAGAGAGAGAGAGAGAGAGAGAGAGAGAGAGAGAGAGAGAGAGAGAGAGAGAGAGGAAAGACAGAGAGAGAGGAGACACGGAGGGGGAGAAAAAAAAGGAAGAGACAGACAGACAGACAGACAGAGGAGAGAGAGAGAGAGAATGAGAGAGAGAGAGAGAGAGAGAGAGAGAGAGAGAGAGAGAGAGAGAGAGAGAGAGAGAGAGAGAGAGAGAGAGAGAGAGAGAGAGAGAGAGAGAGAGAGAGAGAGAGAGGAAAGACAGAGAGAGAGGAGACACGGAGGGGGAGAAAAAAAAGGAAGAGACAGACAGACAGACAGACAGAGGAGAGAGAGAGAGAGAATGAGAGAGAGAGAGAGAGAGAGAGAGAGAGAGAGAGAATGAGAGAGAGAGAGAGAGAGAGAGAGAGAGAGAGAGAGAATGAGAGAGAGAGAGAGAGAGAGAGAATGAGAGAGAGAGAGAGAGAGAGAGAATGAGAGAGAGAGAGAGAGAATGAGAGAGAGAGGAGAGGAAAGACAGAGAGAGGAGACACCGAGGGGGAGAAAAAAAAAGGAAGGAAGAGACAGACAGACAGACAGACAGAGGAGAGAGAGAGAGAGAGAGAGAGAGAGAGAGAGAGAGAGAGAGAGAGAGAGAGAGAGAGAGAGAGAGAGAGAGAGGAGAGGAGAGACAGAGAGAGAGAGGAGACACAGAGGGGAAGAAAAAAAATACAGAGAGAGGAGAGACAGACAGAAAGAGAGAGCGAGAAAGACACGGAGGGGGAGAAAAAAAAGAAGAGACAGAAAGACAGACAGACAGAGGAGAGACAGAGAGAGAGAGAGGAGATTCAGAGAGAGAAAGAGAGAGAGGAGAGAAAAAAAAAAACAAAGAAAGAAAACAGAGAGAAAGAGAGAACATCGAGACTCATAGTCAAGCGAAATTGTAAAGAAGAAATATCAAAATGAATTCTGGCCTCATACTTTTTTGGGGGGCGGGGGGACTGGCCATATTTGATCTTCTAGAAGATATAATTAATATAAAAATCATTATGCGCCTCAAGAATTATAATAATTATTTAAACCTGAATATCACGATCAATTAGAAGAAAGCATTCCAAGTCAAGTGGTTTATTTTGAAAAACGGTTCCTTTACTTTCTAACAATTGTGATTGAAATCCTGCAATTTATTTTTATATTTATATATATATATAATTTATATTTATAATTATAATTATAATTATATATATATATATATATATATATATATATATATATATATATATATATATATAATGTTCAATCATTTGGCTTCGGTAAATTCTTGTTGCTAGAAACAGGAAAGGTGACTTTAGTCCCTTCATTTAGAAGGGTCCTATCAAGGTCGTCTTACAAAAGGGCAAAATAATTAATATCATATATAATTATATTCTCAGATTCTAATACATTTTGTTTCTTCTTTCGGATATAACAGCTTACCCTAACCTTACTTACCTTACCCTAACCTAACCTTATTTAAAAACAATCCTCGTCACAAAAAGGTTCATAATTTAGTTACTTGTTTCAACATCGTACAGTAGATAATTATTGCATGATTAATAAGTATTACAAATTGACCCTTTTCATATGTTGCTTATAACATGTTATAGTCAAGTGATTTTGGTCTACCGTATTTCTTACTCAATAATTCACAAAATCAAAGCAAACAAATAACGGAAATCATTGACTATTTGTCCCAAAAGTTAACATTTGCAGTGAGTTTTTTTACTATGCCGCATCGAAAACTAACAGCGTCAACGCATAACGAAAGACTGATTGAAAATTTAAAAAATAACATATGAAATGTTCATCCAAAGGCCACGGCCGTCGTAATAATCTGTGGTAATTCCAAAAGAAGCTGCTGAAAATCGTGAAGAGTATCAGCATAAGGTCGTGCAAATATTGAAAGCACGCTTCACATCTGGCAAGCCTTCCAAAGAATCAATTGGGCAGGGAATCTCCGCTCCAACATCCCAGGGTCAATCACTGCACGCTACCATTCTCTCTTTTTTCAATTGAAGAATTCTGCCCTAGTACTGTCGAAGCACAGAACCAAACGGAACATATATCATACGGAGAGGGAGAGTAAAGTCCGCGTTCTGTACTTACAGTACGATACGACTGACCATACATAAATTTTCGAGTCAATTTCTCTTCCACAAGAAAATAAAAGATCTGAAGCTAGTATGGTAGAACAAATACTTTTAACATCACTGAATCTAAACAAAGGTAAAAACTCACATGGAGGATATTCACTGTGATCTTGAGCAGTGAACAAAACATTATACAGAACTTTCAAAATGTATTTCATTATAGTTGATAAGCACTTTCCTCTAATAGCAATCAAAAGTAAGGTTAAAGTATTAGATAATTCATAGATCACTCAGGAAATTGAATAAGTAAAATGACGAAGTTACAAATGAAATTTGATAAACGATCGGTCACATTCAGCGAGGAATACCGACGAATTAGAAAGTATATATAATTTCTGAAAAAATAATCAAAGTTATTAAAAAGACGTTCGGGGATTTTGGATCAATATTTTTTTGTTGTGCTATGAGTAAGGAGTGAGTGATGGTGACTATTGCAGTCATAATTACAATAATTGCTTTAATATTCAGCAAAATGGGTTTACCATAAAATAAAATAAAATACTTAAATGGCACCACTTTCTCGCCCTGAAATGAAACCCAGCCAAGAGAATGGGCAAGCGAATCTATCTCCCATCCGCGACTGGTTAATTATCACCGACTAGTTAGCAATCAAAATGATTATCCCAAGGCAATAAAACAGGTTGCACCATCTACTGCAGGGGTTCCCAAACTTTTTGTTCCTCAGTACCCCTTAGGCTTTTTATAGGTTCCCATGTACCCCTAACACTAAAAATTAAGCTTAATAGTAAAAAAGGACATTTTAATATTTTGATATTTTAAGTCTATAAGAGTCTGCATGTTTAGATTACATAGGCATCTTAAATGATGAAAACAGAAATAAAGCAATTACAATTGCAGATCAAGCCATGTGAGGTTTATAATAGTAAAAACAAATGGTATTACCTTACACCCAAGAAATTTCAATAAAGGTGGTGCTAATCAACACAAAGAAAATGAAAAAAGTGCAATCTGAGTGCAGATTACAACACCATGTATTGTGCAAGTAATTGTTTCCTTCAGACCAAATGTACCCCCTGAAACGTGCAAATGTACCCCTGGGGGTTCATGTACCCCAGTTTGGGAACCCCTGATCTACTGCCTCTTTACTTCCTCGGATGTTTAATTCATCATTTCGCTGCGGCATATTCCCTGACCAATTTCAATTAGCCAAAGTTCTTCCCATCTTCAACTGTAGCGCAAAAGACGGTGTCCAACTATCTCGGTTCTCCCTACCACCAGAACAATTCTCGAGAAAGTGGCAAACAAGCGACTTACTAAATTCTGTACCAATCTAAATTTACTTTCCAACTCCCGGTTCGGTTTCAGAAGAAAAAAAAACTTCCACTTAATCATCTTCATTTTACTAAAAAATGAAAAACGTTTTAACTGTTTTAAAGACAATTAATCAGTGTAGAACGGCTAAAAATAATCTTGCTGAATAAATCAAAATGTTACTGGGTAGTTTTGAATTTATTTAACAGACAGGAAACCACTCATACAGTGCCTTAATTGCAAATCTTAATCAATGACAGTCCAATGTGGAGTGCCTCAAAGTTCTATTCATGATCCAGTGCTATATTATACATCAACAGCATTAAGCATTCTTGTATTCTTCTAATTTACATTCTATTTGCAGATGATAGCAAGAATGAACATGAAAGAGATGGAGAAAGACAAAGAAAGAAAGAGGGAAAGAGAAAGAAATAGGGAGTGTGAAGAGAAAAGAGAGAGAGAGAGAGGAGAAAGAAGGGGAAGGGTGAAAGAGAAAGAAAGAACGAGGGGGGGGAGAGGGAGGGAGAGAGAGAGAGAGAGAGACGTAGAGAGGAAAAAATTAAATAAAGAGAAAGAGACCGAGGGAGAAGGGGAGCAAGAGAAGAGGGAGAAGGGGAGAGGGAGAGAGAAAAAAAACAAATTAAAAATAGAAAGAGACAGAGAGTGAGGGAGAGGGAGAGGGAGAGGGAGAGAAAGATACAGAAATTAAAAAGAAAGGGAGAGAGAGAGGAGAAAGAAGGGGAAGGGTTAATGAGAAAAGAACGAGGGGGGGAGGGAGAGGGGGGAGAGGCAGAGAGAGAGGGGAAAAAAAAAAATAAAGAGAAAGAGACTGAGGGAGAGGGAGAGCTAGAGAGATAAAGAAAATGCTAGAGACTATCATTAATATTTGCGTGTTAACGGACTGGGTCTTAAATTTGATGATTTTATCTTGCGTATATCAAGTTTATTGTATAGCCTTCCTTTTTTATAGCATCTACAAGAACTGGGATATCATTTGAAAATAAAATGCTATATATGGACTATAGTGAACCGTATCCAATAAAGCTATGAAATTATATTGGACTTTTAATATCTTATTTGTGAAAGAGTGAGTTTCTCCGCTCACGTTTGCAGGACTTACATCTACACATTGCTCACTCCTGTGCAGTGTAAGATTTTTTAAGCTTATGATCTATTAATATATGAAAAAGTATTGAATGAAAAGAATAAGGAACAATGATAAAAAGAGAACTAACGCAGGTTTCGCAACGTCCAGTCAGGCGCTGAGTACAGAGCAAACCAACACTCGCCATCTTCAGAAAACCTTTTTCAAAATCAAGGTAATGCCCATAACTATTAATCTAAGAAATATGCCGTTTCAATACGAGAGAGGAACGCATTTCACCACGAGCCTTGCAAGTTGCCGAGCGACCGAGATTGTATTTATATATTACGACGTGTCATACAGATACAAAAAAAGTGAGGACCAACTCGTTAATAATTTTCACATATCTATTAAAAAAGCCTTCAAAACAAATTACAATGACAGTTATAATGACAAACAGTCATTATAACTTCATGCGATTAAATAAATTATTACATATTACAGCCCATAAATCGACAGTATGAGATTTTAGTCATATATAAGGTTGACAAGTTATTGAGAGATCGAGATGAGAGAGAGAGAGAGAGAGAGAGAGAGAGAGAGAGAGAGAGAGAGAGAGAGAGAGAGAGAGAGAGAGAGAGAGAATGAAAAATAATAAATTGCATGCTGAGGAACAATGACAAAAGGAAAATTAACGCAGGTTTCGCAACGTCAAGTGAGGCGCTGAGTAGAGAGCAAACCAACACTCGACTTGGAACCATTTACCAAATCTTAGAGATAATTTCAACCTAAGGACATTAAAACAAAATTTTAAATTCTATATCATCAATGACATTAAACGCTTGAACATCAAGCCAAACACGGCATTTCAAGGAACAATATCATCGGACAAGATGGACCCCTCCACATACGTGCACTAAAACTGTCTATGTCCCACTTATACGTGTGCTTATGTGTTTTAACATTTATCATTTGTTTTTATTGTTTAATAAGTAAGGCCTCCATGGTATGAAGATGCAACCATCAGAAAGGCTTGGCAAACCAGCCTTGTCAATCCTGATGTCCCATACAATCGTTGCACAATCAGATAAGGTTTATTTGGGTTTGTTAAATCTTCATGATCATGTTGTGAGGGAGAGATAGTATAAGCGCACTATTCTCTTTCTTTCATTTTTTAAATTCATATTAGCCATATGGAATATGGAAAATGAAATATGCTTTCTCCTTTTGTTATTCATATTAATTAGTTACAATCTAATATCATTCTCAGTTAGTTCGTATTTGGTTTATTTTTAGTTGTTTCATTAAAAGGACTAATTCGTTTTTTATTTTTTTTTTTCATGTATCATATGCATTAGTTAAGCTTAAGTAAGCCACATGCCGAACAAATGCAATTAGCCGTAAAAGACTTTCCCGACATAGAGCCAGAGAGCTAGGGTTGCCATAAGACGTTTCGTTTCGCTAAGAGTCTTATCCAACGAGTTAATTATTGCACAAAAATGCAAATCTCGGATAAACTTCATGATTATCATCCATTTTCATTATTTGTATGATTCGCTTTAGCTATAACATCGCCGGTCAAACGCAGTTTAGCGTAAAACGTTTCCCTAAATACAGTCGCAGACGCTAAGGGTTGCCGTATGACGTTTGTACATAGAGCGAGCCAACTATCCGATTGCAGACCGGACGGAATAATCCCGATTCGGATCAGTCCCTCATTATTAACATTTTATGTTGAGTACAAATTCATATTCATCTACAGCTTGATATCATTATTATTATAATAGCTAATTATGCGAGTCCTGACATTAATTGTTATTTTCAGTAAAGTATTTTTCTTAACTTTTATTTAGAATAAGTAATTTAATAGGAACTTGAAATAATACATCTTACTAAGCCATACATACATATACGTTAGTGTAATTGTAGCCGAATGTATGGTGTTGTGCGTTCCAGTCCCCGAGTATATATGTGGGTTTCCTGTGTCTGAGGAGCTGGAATATGTCCTGGTCAGGTATGTATGGTCTGCGTGGTGGTAAGTAGATAGTGGCAATGATGATGGGACCATGTGGAGTATCGATTTCCACCGCAATGAGCTCTGATGTGAAGTTGTCATGGATTTTATGTTTTAGGTTCGATTTGATGGCGAGAGCAACACCATCGCTTCGTTCACCTGTGTGGTTCGTTTGATATGTTGTGTATGTATGTATTTTGATTCTGTTTGCGTTATCGAGTCCGTGGCTGTTAATGAGTAAGATGTGGGGGTCGTACTTCCTGTACATATTGCAGAGCTCATTGCGGCGATCGAAGGTCCATTGCAGCACGTTGTGTTGCAGGACTGTGAGGCGTTGTATTGTAGTTTGGTGTGGGTTCATGGTTTGTTTTGTGAGGAATTGTCTGCGGGGTGGAACCCATTGCGTAAGTCATTGATGTTTTTGTATCTTGTCATGTGTGTGTTTGTGATGTCGAGTTCTCCAGCAAGGAGGTATTTATGCAGACGTTGTGCTGTGACGAGATCGGACTCGGCTGCATTCGTGTAAACCCACTTGATGTTGCCGCGGGCGATTTCTTTCCCGAGGAGGGAGGCGTCGCAACACTCGTACACGAGCGGATCGGCGGCATAGAAACGAATGCCGTAATATGAGGCATCGGTAACTGTGCCGTCCATGAGCCTGTTTGGGCTGGTTTTGGATTTAGATGGTTTATTGTTTGTGGCCTGTTGAGCTTGGTGTTGTTCTGAGTCTGAGCCTTGTTTTTTCTTTTCTTTTTCTTTCGGCCGACTGCGTGAGGTTGATCGGCTGCGGCAGCTCTCGCTGGTGTGTTTAGGTGGGTGTGTTTTAAGTTTGCAGGTTTGTGTCGCCTGTGTTTGTATGGTGTTTTTCGGCCTTACTGAAGGCTCCACCTGTCGTGGTGGGGTTTTGAAGGTCTCGACCTGTGTGTCGTCAGGGGTTTGTTCTGGGTTATCAGGGGTTGAGGTGTGGGTGGGGGGCTGGGAGGGGGGTGGGTTTGGGTGGGAACTTAAGGGAGGGGGAATGACCTTCAGGATTCCCCAGGAGTCTGCTTCTCCCAGATCGAGTTGGGGAAGATTGTTTCGTGCCAGGGCTGTTTTTGCATGGTGTCTGAACCCTTTGCTGGGGTCAATTATGTTTTGAACGTGAGCATTTATTAATACGATTAGTATTTCTTTTGATAGATTGTCTGGGAGGGCGAGGTGGATGGTTGGCTCGTTTTTTTCGTGTTTTTTTATGTCCTGCTGGACTTGTTTAACTTCCTTAATTAGAGGTTGCCAGGCATTCTGTGTTGCTTTAATTGTTGCTTGTGCTGCTTTTTGTGCAGCTTCTTTTATCGGTTTTGTTTCTTTTTCTTTTTCTTTTAGTTTGACTGCATTTTCGTCCTGAATCTTTTTTATTTCTGCTTTTCTATTAGGACATGTGTTGGCCATGGTCCTGTGGTCCCCCCCACAGTTTATGCACTTCTTGTGAGTGCTTTTGCAGTTTCTGTAGTTATGTGTGCTGGAGGCACATTCTGAACAGATGGTTATTCTGCCTGAAGGGCAGTTTCCCTTGTTGTGCCCATAACCATAGCAGTTCATGCACTGTTTTATTTGCGTAAAGCGCTCGTACTCTATTTGCCAGGGTGCGATGAATAATTTGAATAGATATATTCCCTTTTCTTTTATTTCTTTTGTCGTTTGGTGGTCAGTGAACCGTACTTTTATGATGTACTTTTCTTTCATTATGTAGACGTCGTCTACGTTGGTGTGAGGCATGGCTGCCTTGATTTCATTTTTAATTGTTTCCGGATCCTCTGTGACTACCTGCCTGTCCAGCCTCTTGAAGACGAGAGTCAGTTTGGCTCTCATTTCCAGGGGGAGGACAGGATTAATGCCTATATTGTTTAATGCAGTTTTGTTTGTACCAGAGAAAATCTTTTCTGTTTGTTCATTATCTTGCAGGATTGCAATGTAGCCGTCGTTGGTGGGAATGATTCGTAGGAGTTGCTGCAGCTGCTCTCTTTTCCTGGGGGTTGGACCCCCAGGGGTGGTTAGTTTGACTTTGGACATTGTTTTTAGTTGAATGCAAATACATAAAACATGTGAAATCAAAAAATGCAAAAAAACCTGCCTAGCCCAGGACTCTCCTGCCCGAAGCAATTACAGCTCCCCCAACCCTTGTACTCTTGATGTACTGGGAAGTCGTAGGGAGGTTGCTGTGGGTGGTCCTGGAACGCCCCTTTCGGGGACCTATTCCTAGCCGTCCCTAACTCGGTGGCCAGGTGGCCAAGTTCCCTTCCTGCCTGTCCTTTGGGCTCGGTGGGGGAGGCGTCTCACACACCAGCCGAGCTTACAGGAGTGTCCCTTGGGGTGGAGCAGTCCCAACAAACCTGCCTAGGCGAGGGTTGGCTTGCTACACCGCCCAGTTCAGCGAATACACCGCCGTCTGCCAAGTGCAATGCCCTGGGGCGATGGCAGGGGTGATGCAGGCCTCCCTGGGGGACAGAATATGTGTTTGTTGTGTGTGTGGGTTTGCTGCAATTGGAGCAATCGCAATGGGCGGTTGCACGACCGAGTGCAGGAGCACTGAGTATCGAATGGCGATACACGACCTGTGCATGAAGCACGTGAGGGTGTCAATTCATCTCGTGGTTCATAGAACCTTTATGATGTTGTTGTTGTGGTCTCACAGGTGACCATGTGAGTACAGGTGGGCAGGGTCGTCACCCACTTGGCGTGACCTGACTCCGCGAGCTCGCGGGGGCTCAGGTCGGCTGTTGTCTCAGGAGGTCAAGGTCTCTCTCAAGCCCCTTTCCTCATGATCTCTCTCTCAGTCCAGAAGATCAGATCGATCAGCAGAAAGATCAGATCTTGCCAGATCAGATCAGATCAAAGATCCTTGAGATCTCCAGATCCCTTGCCAGATCAGATGAGATCAGATCTCAAATTCAAGATCGATCTCCAGAGAGAGAGAGGAAGAAATGAATGGGAGAGGAAGAAAGAGAAAGAAAGGGGGAGAGGGAGAGAGAGAAAATCTGTTTGTCAGAAAAAAAGACAAACAGAAAGAGACAAAGAGAGAGAGAGAAAGAGAAAAAGACAGAGAACAGCGAGAGAAAGAAAGAGAGGAGACAGAGAGAGACACGAAAACTTCAGTCAGGCGCTAAGTAGAAGGCAAATAACCATTAGGTACAACATGAATGACCTAATAAAAACGGAAATTTTGTCTAGATATTGGCTGTTTCCTTAAATATGCTTTCTTATATGAAAAAAGTATTGAATGAAATGAATAAAATCGCATGTTGAGGAAAAATGACAAAAGTAATATTATTAACATATTAATATAAGCAATACGCCATAAATGCATGTGGTAGAATTCGTCACCGTTACCTAAAGAAAAAAAAGAAAAAAAAAACAGGAGAGGAACGCATTTCACCAGGAGCCTTGCAACTTGCCGAACATCCTAAGTTGTATTCATATATTACGACGTGTCATCCAGATATAAATATATAAATAGTATAATAAATATAATTATATATACATATATATATAAAGAATATATATACATTTATATATTTTTATATAAATTAATATAAATATTTATATATATATATATATAAATATAATATATAAGTCTATCATACAATATAGTTATTATATATATTACATAATACATTATTATATAATATATGGTTATAACATTTTATATAACATATATAATATGTACACATTATATGTATAAAATATATTTATACATTATATAATAGATTATATATATATATTTACTACATATTCATATATATATATATACATATGTATATGTAATATGTATATATAATATTATATATACATAGATACAAATATTATATATACATAGATACAAATATTATATACATATATATACATAACATATTAAATATATATATATAATGTGTATAATATGTATATTATATATAATATACAAATTATATTTTTAATAAATATATATCATATATATGATTTTTTTTGTATAATGTATATATATATATATATATTTTATATATACACATTGTAGAGTAACGTAATTTTTTACGCGAATGCTATGGGTTCGCGCGTATGCGAACGGGTGACGGGTGCCTCGCGTCCCCGTTCTTTTCCTTTTTTCATACTCCCCGTCACGCCCTTTGGCGACGCCCTTCGGGGCGCTTTGTCAAACGCCCCACCTCCAGGAGTATTTTAGCCTGTGGAGAAGGAGGAGAAGGAGCACCCAATCCAAGCACAAACAACCTGTAATATAATTCCTAGTTGGCAACCCCCTGTCATGTCGGGGTTTCCAAGACCGCCATCTATCTTTGAGTTGTGGAGGAGGTTTCAAGGCGGAAGGTTGTGTGCTTGGGTTGGGCATGAGTGCCTTTTTCTCGAGTGTTCTTGTTTTAGCGTAAGTTCTTTTATTCTACTACATGCCTGTTCTGTGATACTTTGTTTTTATACATGTAGTAGCTTGTGCTGAGTGAATAAACGTAAAGTAAAGATTTTAGCGTCTTAGTTAGTTGCCTTTATGCCGGCCCGGTTTTCCCTCTTGCCCTTCCACGCCTTCCTGCTGCAGAAGGCTCCTCTACAGCTCCTGTAGGAGGGTGAGTGCCCCACGAACCCACTACAACATTTTATACAACATGTATATGTTGTATAATATACACATGTATATATTATACATTTATATATGTAAATTATATATATATATATTTCTGTATATTATGTAATATATATGTAAATTATATATATATATATTTCTGTATATTATGTAATATATATATAAATATATATATATATGTATATCATGTAATATATATATAAATATATATATATATATGTATATCATGTAATATATATATAAATATATATATATATATGTATATCATGTAATATATATATAAATATATATATATATGTATATCATGTAATATATATATAAATATATATATATATATGTATATCATGTAATATATATATAAATATATATATATATGTATATCATGTAATATATATATAAATATATATATATATGTATATCATGTAATATATATATAAATATATATATATATGTATATCATGTAATATATATATAAATATATATATATATATGTATATCATGTAATATATATATAAATATATATTGTATTTATGTATATTATGTAATATATATATAAATATATATATGTATATCATGTAATATATATATATATATATATATATATATATATATATATATATATATATATAATGTATATACATATTACCTATTATATATGTGCATAAAATTACATAATATATATATATATATTTATATATATATCAAAATACTAAAAGGGTCTACAAGAACCACACCACAAAAAAAAGAGCAGAGCAATCAGATGCAAACAAAGCCAAAACCCGCCAGAGCACCAAAAAGCCAAAAGCGGCCACAGCACCACAAAGCCAGCAGCTAGAGCACCACAAAGCCAAAACCAGCCAGAGCACCACAAAGCCAAAACCAGCCAGAGCACCACAAAGCCAAAACCAGCCAGAGCACCACAAAGCCAAAACCAGCCAGAGCACCACAAAGCCAAAACCAGCCAGAGCACCACAAAGCCAAAACCAGCCAGAGCACCACAAAGCCAAAACCAGCCAGAGCACCACAAAGCCAAAACCAGCCAGAGCACCACAAAGCCAAAACCAGCCAGAGCACCACAAAGCCAAAACCAGCCAGAGCACCAAAAAGCCAAAACCAGCCAGAGCACCACAAAGCCAAAACCAGCCAGAGCACCACAAAGCCAAAACCAGCCACCAGCACCACAAAGCCAAAACCAGCCACCAGCACCACAAAGCCAAAACCAGCCACCAGCACCACAAAGCCAAAACCAGCCAGAGCACCACAAAGCCAAAACCAGCCACCAGCACCACAAAGCCAAAACCAGCCAGAGCACCACAAAGCCAAAACCAGCCAGAGCACCACAAAGCCAAAACCAGCCAGAGCACCACAAAGCCAAAACCAGCCACCAGCACCACAAAGCCAAAACCAGCCACCAGCACCACAAAGCCAAAACCAGACACCAGCACCACAAAGCCAAAACCAGACACCAGCACCACAAAGCCAAAACCAGACACCAGCACCACAAAGCCAAAACCAGACACCAGCACCACAAAGCCAAAACCAGACACCAGCACCACAAAGCCAAAACCAGACACCAGCACCACAAAGCCAAAACCAGACACCAGCACCACAAAGCCAAAACCAGACACCAGCACCACAAAGCCAAAACCAGACACCAGCACCACAAAGCCAAAACCAGACACCAGCACCACAAAGCCAAAACCAGACACCAGCACCACAAAGCCAAAACCAGACACCAGCACCACAAAGCCAAAACCAGACACCAGCACCACAAAGCCAAAACCAGACACCAGCACCACAAAGCCAAAACCAGACACCAGCACCACAAAGCCAAAACCAGCCACCAGCACCACAAAGCTAAAACCAGCCACCAGCACCACAAAGCAAAAACCAGCCACCAGTACCACAAAACCAAAAGCGGCCAGAGCACAACAAAGCCAAAAGCGGCCAGAGCACAACAAAGCCAAAACCAGCAATTTCAAGTTAACACACCGGACTGACTGTTAAAGATTTTGCATTTAATGCATGCTGCTGTCAACATTATATCATTCATACATGTCGCAGTTAACAGGAACAATGACAAAGGAAAATTAACGCAGGTTTCGCAACGTCCAGTCAGGCGCTGAGTACAGAGCAAACCAACACTCGCCATCTTCATAAAACTTTTATATTCAAAAACAAGGTAAAGCCTATAACTATTAATCTAAGAAACACGTTATTTCAATTCATGTGGTAGAATTCGTCACCATTACCTAAAGACAAAAAAGACAAACAAGAGAGCCTTGCAAGTTGCCGAGCGACGGAAGTTGTATTTATATATTACGACGTGTTATCCAGATACAAAAAAATGTGAGGGGGAGAAAAAAATGAAAAGACAGACAGACAGAGAGGAGTGACAGAGAGAGAGAGAGAGAGAGGAGAGGAGAGAGAGAGAGGAGAGGAGAAACAGAGAGACAGAGAGGACACAGAGGGGGAGAAAAAAAATGATAATACAGAGAGAGAGAGAGGACACAGAGGGGGAGAAAATAATGAAAAGACAGACAGACAGAGAGAGAGAAAGGAGAGGAGAGACAGAGAGAGAGAGAGAGAGAGGACACAGAGGGGGAGAAAATAATGAAAAGACAGACAGACAGAGAGGAGTGACAGAGAGAGAGAGAGAGAGGAGAGGAGAGGAGAGAGAGAGAGAGAGAGAGAGAGAGAGAGAGAGAGAGAGAGAGAGAGAGAGAGAGAGAGAGAGAGAGAGAGAGAGAGAGACAGAAAGAGAGAGGAGAGGAGAGACAGAGAGAGAGAGAGAGAGGACACAGAGGGGGAGAAAAAAAATACAGAGAGAGAGAGAGAGGACACAGAGGGGGAGAAAATAATGAAAAGACAGACAGAGAGAGAGAGAGAGAAAGGAGAGGAGAGACAGAGAGAGAGAGAGAGGACACAGAGGGGGAGAAAATAATGAAAAGACAGACAGACAGAGAGAGAGAGAGAAAGGAGAGGAGAGACAGAGAGAGAGAGAGAGAGGAGAGGAGAGACAGAGAGAGAGGACACAGAGGGGGAGAAAAAATGATAAGACAGACAGACAGAGAGAGAGAAAGGAGAGGAGAGACAAAGAGAGAGGACACAGAGGGGGAGAAAAAAATGAAAAGACAGACAGACAGAGAGGAGAGACAGAGAGAGGGGACACAGAGGGGGAGAAAAAAATGAAAAGACAGACAGACAGAGAGGAGTGACAGAGAGAGAGAGAGAGAGGAGAGGAGAGACAGAGAGAGAGGACACAGAGGGGGAGAAAAAAAATGATAATACAGAGAGAGAGCGAGGACACAGAGGGGGAGAAAAAATGATAAGACAGACAGACAGAGAGAGAGAAAGGAGAGGAGAGACAAAGAGAGAGGACACAGAGGGGGAGAAAAAAATGAAAAGACAGACAGACAGAGAGGAGAGACAGAGAGAGGGGACACAGAGGGGGAGAAAATAATGAAAAGACAGACAGACAGAGAGAGAGAGAAAGGAGAGGAGAGACAGAGAGAGAGAGAGAGGACACAGAGGAGGAGAAAAAAATGAAAAGACAGACAGACAGAGAGGAGTGACAGAGAGAGAGAGGAGAGGAGAGACAGAGAGAGAGGACACAGAGGGGGAGAAAAAAATGAAAAGACAGACAGACAGAGAGGAGAGACAGAGAGAGAGAGAGGACACAGACCGTATTGTCAATTTACATCACTATTTTTTCCGTTGGAGAGTGAAGGGAAAAGAGAGAGAGAGAAAGGGGAAAAAGCAGGCGGGGAAGGGTGGAAGAGAAAGAAAGAACGAAGAGGAGAGAGAGAAAAGGGGGGGGGGGGAGAGAGAGAGAGAGAGAGAGAGAGAGAGAGAGAGAGAGAGAGAGAGAGGGAGAGGGAGGGAGGGAGAGGGAGGGAGAGGGAGAGGGAGAGGGAGAGGGAGAGGGAGAGGGAGAGGGAGAGGGAGAGAGAAAAAAAAAATTAGAGAGAGAGGAGAAAGAAGGGGTGGGGTGAAAGAGAAAGCAAGAACGAGAGAGTTAGAGGGAGAGAGAGGAGAAGGAAGGGGAAGGGTGAAAGAGAAAGAATGAGAGATAGAAAAAGGGAGAGAGAGAGAGAGAGGAGAAAGAAGGAGAAGGGTGTTAGAAAGCAGCCTGTTAGAAAGCAGCAAACCAAAGCAAGGACAGGAATGCAGTCAATTTGTGCACCATCCTGCAATTAATAAGAACCAAAGAGGTGGCCAGCAAACTCAACAAAAACTAAAAGAAAGGCCAACATTCCATGGCAACTCACACAAGAAACTTCGTGCCTACCAACAAATGTCCAGTGTGCCACCGTCAAGGACATTCCGGAAACGATTGCCGCAGGAATCAAGTGTGTGACTACTGCAAGGGTCATTATCATACCACACAAAATTGCAGACAACGTCTGGCTGATCACAGACAGCAGGAGCTGATTCAGGCTGTGAGGTAGTCTAGTCAAGAGAGCCTAACAGCTGCACAGTGTGCTCACTGGCACTAACAAAGTATTGCGCACCAACAGTTTTTTGTACAGCAACCTACAGCCTATCCACCACTGCATAATCAAGTTCTTTACCGACAATATGCAGTGCCCTTCAATCATGGTGCCCACCAAGTACTACCACACCTGCAAGCACAGCAAATATCACAACCGCAAATGCTTTTCTAAAGAAATAAGAATAGTATCTGCCAACATTTGAGGGTTCCATACCAATGTGGGGGAACTAACACATCAATTTGTTTAAAAACACAAAGCAGATATAATATTCATATTTGAAACCTTTCTAGATGACAAAGTACCTTGCAACTATGCCAAGATTCCTGGTTACTCATCATGGATCAGAAAGGACCGTAACACAAATGGAGGCGGAGTAGCACTATGCCACAAGGACTCAACACCAATCCAATTTGTTGATTACCCTGTTCCAGACAACTTGGAACTTATCCTGTGGAAACTGATAGATAGCAAAGGCAGAGGTACCCTTTGTTGTGGGTGTTACAGACCCTCATCCCAGGGAATGCCAATTATTGATTTCCTGGTAAACCGCCTTGATAATCTATTACTAAGCAGTTACTGTGAAAATATAATAATAGTTGGTGATCTCAATCAGCATATCATTCAAGCTAACTTTGATAACATGTTAGCACTGTATGATCTCAACAACCACGTTAGTTTTGCTACATATAGTTCTGGTTCCTCACTTGATCCACTTGTGACTAATTTCCCTCAAGACACAGTTAACTGCTCCTCACTTGGTTTTATAGGCATTTCGGACCACATTGCCATACTCGATTTCTTTTGAACTTTTTTGTGAGGAGCATTATAGCCGTACTATGTGGAAATGGGAATTTGCTGATTGGGGAATGATTAGAAACACCATGACGCACATATCCTGGGAGGACATTCTCAGAGGTGATGTCGATCAGCAAGTGGAACAATTCACAGCGACCCTACTTGAGATCCAGAGACAGTGCGTACCACATATTGACCATATTCCCTGTTCCTCTGATCAGCCATGGTTTGGGACCAGGTGCCACATGGCATCTGATGCTAAGTACAAGACATGGCACAATTTAAAACGTCTAACAGGACATCTCAACAAACACTCACTGATGTGCTTGGATTCAGGAGAAACCACTCAGCTGCTGATCTCCATCTGCTCACGTCCTCTCCCTGCTGTGATAGTTCTGGATATTGAGGGGGCCTTCGATTGAGTGTGGCATGATGCCTTGATTGAGAAATTATATGGAATTCGTGTGGGTGGACCACTTCTCAATCTTTTCACTGACTATCTTACCAATAGGTACCTGAGTGTCGTCTTGAATGATAAGAAATCAACAAAGCATGCTATCAAGGCAGGCGTACCGCAGGGCAGTGTTCAGGGACCCCTAATGTAAAATGTATTTATAAATGACTTGCTGCTTCTAGTGCCTGAGACAGGCGTTTGCTGACATCACACTGTCAGTTACCTACAGTGCCAAAGATGAGGAAATGACAGCAATAAAAACTCACCTTCAAAACACACACTGAAAACATCGTGAGGAAAGCATCAAGGAAACTTGCGTCCCTGAGACGTATTTCATGGTTTCTTGATGTAAGAGGAAGAGAGGTTCTATACAAAATGCAGATCCGGTCTGTGATAGAGTATGCTTCTCTGACATGGGGAGGAGCTGCTAAGAAGCACCTCGACCTCCTTGACAGGATACAATCCAGAGCCATCAAGATAATCAACGGTGAAGATCCTGGAAATCTAAACAACCTTCAGAATCTATAACACCGGAGGGATGTGGCAGTCTCACTGTCATGTTCAGAATACAACAAGTACAAGTGCCACACTTGCAGGCGCTGCAACAGCCAGTCCGTCGGATTACTCATACCACCAGGACCGTGGAGAGAGTGCCAGACGCACTAGAGCAGCCACGATGAAGGACATAGCACTACCAGAGACAGTACATCCCAAAATACACTAGGATGTGGAATGCTGTTTTAAACTATATGCCTAGACACATTGTAAATAGTGTTCAAAGTTTTAAAACTTTGAAAATAATTGGTAAAATTCTATTTACAAGTTGTAATGTACTTTATAGCCATAGTTTCTAGTTTTAGCTTTATTATTTTAGGCATTATTTTTATTTTGTTTTTGTTTTTTCACGATGGGCAAAAGAAATTATAATACTCGTTGAAGTAGAGCAGCTGGTCAAAGTAATTCTGAGGAGTCTTACGAGAAATTGCTCGAAAAGTACAACGACCTTCAATCACGGTTTGAGAAACTAATAGAATTTGATGAAATGAAAACTACGCTTAACCCATTCGCGCCGGTTGACGTGCTGACACGTGGTCGAAAAAAGCCCCGGACCCGGGTGACGTCCTGGCACGTGCTACATTTTCGGCCCGCGCGCCGGGAGGCCAGTAGCGACGTGCTGAAACGTCCGCATTAGAATGATAGATTATTCTTAGTACAATTCGATTTTCATACTTGATTTGTCTTAGCTACTTTAGTTTATCCTTCTAAATAGTAGAAAATGGGATATAACGTAATATGAAAGACGTCTCAGGTACATACGTAATCTTGATTACGGCATGGTGATTTCTGTTTCTGATTTGTTGAATATGATGATCTGAGTCGAAAGGCTATCGTAAAATCAATTGTAATTGGCCGAGGAATAAAAAAAAAAAAAAAAAAAAATTATATAACATCTTTTTGTTGCCCCACTAAAAGAAAATGACACTTGAAAAAACATTGCTGTTACTTGCATTCACTTGTATGCACATGTATGGTTGTTCATATTCTCTTTCTTTTCGTTTAGGAAGAAAAAAAAAATTGAAAAAAAAAACTATGTTTGTTACCTCACTAGAAGAATGCTTCCACTTCCCATTGGTATTACAACATAGGAGTAAAGAATATGGAAAAAGTTCAATAGAATAACACTAAAAAAACAGTGCTATAACATCTTTTTCGACTGATATACACCCTCTGAACATAGCACTACTTTCTACACATGATTACACTTTAGACGCAATCACGCAAACCATAAGGATAGGGTGGGTGAAAAACGCTCTGCGAGCGTCAGAGCGACCGCGCGCAGCGGGAAAACACCCCGGCACGAACGGTTGCGCGCTTGAAATCTTCCCGGCGTTATCGGGAGTAGGCGAAATTCCGCCCCGGCGTGAATGGGTTAATGATTTTCAGAGATCAAATCGTGTTAATCCCGTACAATTGAGCGATGGTAGTAGTAACCCTAATACTATTTTCATTGATCGTAAAGAACTTCCAAATTTTGAGGCAAAAATTCCAGCTTCTAATCCGATCTTAAGAACTAGAATATAAGAAGTTAGGGCTATATCAATCACCGAAAGACTTGTACATTGAGATTGAAGGAGCGGTGTTGCAAGGAATGCGAGATTACCCATTATCTATTGGCGACTCGTCGGATCTTACTCGTAGAATATTTCTCTCTGAATTACCGCATTGGTTAAGACTCCATTTATCAGCCGTAGAAAGTTCTCCTTTGAATGAGCTAGTTGATGTTGCTTCTAGAATTTGGAATCTTCTAAGCAGTAATCGCGCTGATCACGTACGAAATATTGCAACTGTGAACACTAGCCCATATTGCGCCTTCCATAAGGTCCATACACACAGCATTTCAGCATGTCAAGCTAAACCGTCCGGTCGAGGATGCTGGCATTGTGGTGAATCACACAAACGACAAAATTGTCCATTTTTTCGTGAAGGCCAGAATCAAATATCCATTGAGAGTGACAAAGAGATGTGTAACGAAGGAGCAACCAGTAAAACGGAATGAGATTGATGTTTGTAATAATGTGAATCGTGGTCGTCCTTTAGCTTTATTTAAAGTAGGAGGGAAAATTGTAAAAACTTTCATTGATACTGGTTCTTCAGCTACTATATTGAAGTATAATGCTTTAAGTGAATTACATGTTAGAAATAAATCTCCACCTAGGTCACTTATTAGGGTTTCGGGAAGTACTCTGAACTGTGTTATGGAGTGTGACATTGAGTTTGAAATTGACAAAGGGTGCAAAGTATTTCATAGGGCTGTAGTTTTAGATAATATTGATTTTCCAGCTAATCTATTGTGTGGAATAGATTTTTTGAGAAGATTTAACTATAACTTAGTCCATGATAACAAAACACAAATGTCTAAGTTAATTCTAAATTATATAATTTTCATTGTAAATTACAGTGATCAACCCTCTGCAAGTGTCTGCAACAACTCAAATTGGTACAGTATCTCTTGCCCCAGTGTGTAGTTTGTTTAAGTCTAGTGTTTGTTCTCATGTGCTTAAATCTACTGTTTGTGTGTCTAATAGTGGACGATTTGTAAAATGTACAGTGCCATCTTTGCTTGAAGACAGTGTTTTGCTTGTTGAAAGTGAAATAGAATCTTTATTAATACCCAAGACTTTATTAAAAGTGAAGGACAAAAGCATTCAAGTGTGGGTCGTTAATGTAACTAACAAGAACGTAAAACTTAAAAATGGAACAAAATTAGTGACTCTGGAAAAATTGTCAGACTTGCCAGATGTAAATCTATATACAGGAATGTGGGCAGATGTTAAAGGATGGTGTGATCGAACATAGCATAAGTCCTTGGTTATCTCCTGTGGTACTTGTCAGGAAAAAGGATGGTAGTATACGATTCTGTATAGACTTTCGAAACTTGAACCAAATTACTACTGCAGATGCATTTCCTTTGCCAAACATGACTGAACTTCTTGACAGTTTAAAACAAACTAAATATTTTTCAGTACTAGATGCTAAGACTGCCTATTGGAGTATTCGTGTTGCACCTCAGGAACGGTGTAAAGCCTTCACTGATGGTAATCGGCTTTATCAATGGGTAAGGATGCCTTTTGGCTTGCGCACGGCTCCGAACACGTTTCAACGCACTCTCTCCATCTTCTTGTCTCCAGTCCTCGGTAACCACTGTCTTTGTTATTTGGATGATGTCATCGTCTAATCTAATTCATTTCAAGAGCACCTAGATCATTTGTCAAGTGTACTTGACTTGCTTAATAAAGCAGGTCTTAAATTAAGCTTTAAAAAAATGCCAAATAGCAAGGCAGCAAATAAAATTCTTGGGCTTTCTTGTCTCCTCAACAAGTATATCCCCGGATCCCGAGAAAGTTGAAGCAGTGACTCGCATGCCGTCACCAAAAAATGCACAGGAAATTAGAACATACCTTGGCCGTGTAGGATTCTTTCGTCGGCATATAAAGGATTTCGCAAAAATTGCTGCTCCCTTAACGGATGTCACCAGGAAGAACAAATCATTTGTATGGCATGAGGCCCAAGAAAATGCCTTCCAAGCGCTGAATAAATGACTGAAATCTGCTCCAGTACTAGTAAGGCCTGACTTTAATAAACATTTTCAAATACATACTGATGCATCTAAAGTAGCTATTGCTGGTTGTTTACTACAGTTGGCTGATAAGGATGATTTACATCCTGTAGCCTATTTCTCTCGTAAACTGAAAAGGTGCAGAGTCAAAATATTCAGCCACAGACCTAGAAGCCTTAGCAGTGGTAGAGTCTGTACGTGCATTCAACCCATATGTATATGATAGATCATTCAGTATACACACTGACCATGCTCCATTGACTCATATTTTTAAGAAGCACACAAAATCCCCTTGCATGTCAAGATGGAGTATAGAACTTGCTGAATATAATTATGCTATTCATTATAAACAGGGAAGGAACAACTGTGTGCCAGATACTTAGCGGAGAAGTATTGCAACTGTAGATCTTAAAAATGTTGATCCAACAATTTTGTGAGCTACAAATGAAAGACCCCCAATGAAGAACAGTAATACAATATCTTGAAGGAGGAAAACTACCTAATCGCATGCAAATCGCATAGGAAACTGCTGCAACATATTCTCAACTAGCCCGAGTAACGGAAGCCAGATACCATGATAAGTGTGTGAAACCTGAAAATATAGACGTTGGTGCTTTGGTGCTTAAAAGGAACTATTCGGTTATTAAGGGTACAAGCATAGCCTTGGCACCTAAATGCTCAGGTCCCTATCGTATCACAAAGAGAACTGGACCTGTACCTTTTATAATTAAAAGTGTCTTTGGTGTTCCCCTAGAGCACAAGGTGCAACCCAATGAACTAAAGCGATTCTATCCCTCAGAGGAACTAGTGTTATACGAAAATCTTTTTGAAGCAGAGGTTTTTGTAGAATCTGATCCTATATCTCGAACTTTACTTAGTCATGCAAAGCCAAGGAAACACTCAATGAAAACAAGGTCTCAAGGTCTCGCTGAGCCTATTTAGATTTTAACAGTGATATGATATATTTTGCAATGACCCTGTTACTAAACTTTTCTCCCTCAGATTTACTGTTGTATGGTGATTGTAACTTTGGCAAAGTCTGGAGTCTGTTCCAGATCTTGAATGTCGAGTATCTGTACTGCCTGTTATACTGATCCTGTTCTGAATCTTCTTGACGCTCCGCCTCGTCTGCAACTTTGAATCCCGCCAGAACTCTACCAGCCGTGAGAGGGCCCTGGTCCACTGGAAGGGATATGGAGCTGGAACGGTTTTCCACTCCCGAGTCAAGGATGACAGTGGACATCTTCCGGACGAGCCGAGGCTACGCTCTCCAGTGCCCCCGAGGAGTTGTTGTGAATTATGCAACGAAGTATCGGTGCCACTACTTAACAACCATAGAACAGGTCTACGCAAGTCTTGCCGCTGGAAAACTACACCTTGGTCGTTACCTTATGTTAATTCTTGTGATGAAAACAAAGAAGGAATTTGCAGGAGACTGGACTCCCCTGCTTAAATGTAACTTGGACTGGCCGAAGTATCAAGCCAGTAGACCGACCTTGGCTGTGCTTGACGGAGGGAGAACTTATACTGTGAAGGTTAAGTAACACCATTATGGCAAATTTAGTCTCAATTTCACGGTTAAGTAAATAGGCTCAGTGTGGAAATAAACTATATATGTACATGTTTGGTGTTGGGAATTAATAATAAGGAATTACTGTTAAGTGTGGTTTTCTTATATGTTCCCTTCAGTTTCTCATTTTCAAAAAGTATGATGCATAATAGGAGAGTATGAAATAACGAATAAAAAAGATAAATATATATACAATATAAAAGGATAATTCAAATGACCAACACTAACTACATCATCCCCCGTCTGCAATGGCTTAATCATCACTGACTCATTAACAATCAAAATTATTATCCCAAGGCAATAAACAGGATGCACCATCTACTGCCTCTGTACTTCCTTGGATGTTTCATTCATCATTTCACTGTGGCATATTCCCTGACGATTTTCAATTAGAGAAAGTTCTTCCCATTTTCAACTAGAGCGGAAAAGATGGTGTCCAACCATCTCATTTCTCCCAACCCTCAGTACAATTAGCAATAAAGTACCAATCTAGATCTAGATTCCGACAACCTGTTGGTTTCAGAAAAAAAACGTACCACTAAATCAACTTTCATTGAACGAACAAATGAGAAACTTTACTTTTACCGTTTTTTAGAGACTAATTTCAGCCGTTCGACAATGAATCACTGTACTGCTGAATAAATTAAAATATTAGATATTTTAGATCTTATTAAAGATCCTTAATTGTAAGTCCCTTAATTGTAAATCTTTATCAATGCCAGTCCAATGTGGAGTGCCTCAAATTCTATTCAGGACACATCGATGGCATTACACATTCTTGTATTCTTCTAGATTAAATTTCATTAGCAGATAATATCAAACTACTTCACCCACACAAAATGTCAAAGATCTCGTCCCCATTGCTAACCAAGAACTATAATTAACTGATTGGATATCTAATGAAGTTACATTAAACATCGAAAAGCGAGACCTCAGACAATCAATCACCTCCAAAGCAACAGCTGACAGCTTCAAACGGGCTATTTGTATATTATCAGAATTTTTTTAATGGTGCATTGAAATTGCAATTTACGTTCAATTATTCCTAGTTTCTTCTATTACAATATTATTTTCATTTGACTTATTGTTTCTGTCATTTGTTCGCAGATATCATTTGTCTGTCAAAATGATTACTGTAAATTCTCTAACAAATTATACATACAAACTCCTTTCTCAACTAAGTAGTTTGTCAAAAGGTGCCTTTTAGGGGGCTATAGTCATCAAAAGGTTCAGACTCCTGCTTGAAGCCAAGGTTTTTTGCTGCTGTAACAGATTTTTTATGCACAAATCACGCCTAAATAATTACTGTTAATGTGGCTACATTTATATTCAAATGTGATGTTCTAAGTTCCTAATAATTGTGATATGTACTAACAATAGGGATATGTATTAAATAGATTAGTTTCCCCTTATATCGTTTTCTGATGTACGCCTCCTATAGACAATCTGCATAACTAATAGCATGAAAACAATTGGAAGCCATTTTGTGACTCAGAGAAGCCAAGTGAGGTGTCTGAGGTATTTATCTTATTATGTTTATGTAATCTTGCAATATATGTTTATACTAGAATAGAAATTTGATATATGATGGTGTCAAGATATATTGTAGTTGATTGATTATGTTATATGATATAAGATCAATATGTTAAACTTGAATTAGAAAGGAATGCTTTACATTTTCAGTTTTACGGGAATAAACAATATGGATGGGAATGAAGGGGAATGAAGATTCAAGTTGTATAGAAGAATCAATAAAACCCACAAAATTTCCACAAGATTTTCCCTGTACAACCCACCAAGACTTGGCCCTCTGCGACAATTACTATGCATTTGAAATATATACATATAAAATAGAGAAAGAGAAAAGGATTGAGACAGAAACAGGGAGGGAAAGGGAGGGAAGGAAGGATGGAGGAAGAGAGAGGAAGAGAGAGGAAGAAAGAGAAATAAATGAAAGGGAGAGGAAAAAAGAGAAAGAAAGAGAAGAAGAGAAAGAGGAAGAAATAAAAAGGAGACGAAGAAAGAGAAAGTGAGTGAGAGAGAGGAAGAAATAAATATATAAATAAAGAGAGGGAGAGAGAGAGAGAAAGAAATAAAAAGGAGAAAGAGAAAGAGAGAGGAAGAAAGAAATAGAGAAGAA
>NW_028234443.1:27235399-27238923 GCF_977035675.1 Penaeus japonicus | reverse complement strand
TTTGGGGGGGGGAGGAGTAGAAGGTGGAGGTGGAGGTTGAAAAGGAGGAGGTGGAGGAGGAGGAGGAAGAGCAGAAGGAGGAGGAGGAGGAGGAGGAGGAGAAGGTGGAGGCTGAGGTGGAGATGGAGTTGGAGGAGGGGGTGGAGGAAGAGGAAGAGAAGGTGGAGGTGGAGGTGGAGGTGGAGGAGGAAGAGGAAGAGAAGGTGGAGGTGGAGGTGGAGGTGGAGGTGGAGGTGGAGGAGGAGGTGGAGGTGGAGGTGGAGGTGGAGGTGGGGGGGGGGGGGGAGGTGGAGGGGGAGGGGGAGGTGGAGGTGGAGGTGGAGGTGGAGGTGGAGACGGAGGTGGAGGAAGTGATGGAGGTGGAGGTGGAGGTGGACGGTTTTGGGAGGTCGGAGGTGGAGGTGGAGGTGGAGTGGAGGTGGAGGTGGAGGTGGAGGTGGAGGTGGAGGTGGAGGTGGAGGTGGAGGTGGAGGTGGAGGTGGAGGTGGAGGTGGAGGTGGAGGAGGAGGTGGAGGTGGAGGTGGAGGAAGAAGTGGAGGAAGAGGAAGAGAAGGTTGAGGTTGAAGTGGAGGTGTAGGTGGAGGTGGAAGAAAACGAGGAGGAGGAGGAAAAGGAACAGGAAGAGAAGGAGCACGAGGAAGAGGAGTAGAAGGAGGAGAGGGCGAAGGAGGAATAAGAAAAAGAAATCCCTTGAGGAGATGATAGAGGAGGAGAAGGTAAAGGAGGATAAAGAGAAGGAAGAGAGAGAGATGAAAAAGAGGAGGAGGAAGAAGATGATTATAAAGACAAGGAAGAGGAGGAGGAGGAGGAAGAGAAGGAGGAAAAGGGGAAAGTAAAGAAAAAGGAGGAGAAGAAAGAGGAAGAGGAATAGGAAGAGGAGGAAGATAAGAGAAGGGGGGGGGGAGAGGAAGAAGAAGATGGAGACATGAATATGAGGAGGAGAAGGAGAAAAAGGAGGAGGGGAAAAAGGAAGAGTAAGAGGAAGAGGAGCACAAAACAGAGGTAGAGGAGAGAAGCAGCGAAAGAAAAAGAGAGGAATTTGATAAAAGCGCATACGTAAAATAAGTACCAACGAAAAGAAAGCGAAGGGAAGAAAGAAAGGGGAAGATGGAAAAGAGAGAGCGAAAGAAGCTAATTAATAAGGCAGAAAAAAAATATAAGGAATAGAAGCATGGAGCTGACAAGAAGAAAAATGAAAACAAAAAGAGAGAGATAGAGAGAGAGATAGACCTAGAGAGAGAAAGAGAGAGAGAGAGAGAGAGAAGCGAGGAAAACTAGAAGAGAGGAGAGAGAGGAGAGAGGAGAGAGGGAGAGAGAGAGGAGTGAGAGGGGGAGAGGGGAGAGAGCGGAGAGAGAGAGCGAGAGAGGATAGAGACAGGAGAGATTAGAGATAGATATACAGAGAGAGAAGAGAGAGAAGCGAGAGAGAGAGAGAGAGAGAGAGAGAGAGAGAGAGAGAGAGAGAGAGAGAGAGAGAGAGAGAGAGAGAGAGAGAGAGAGAGAGAGAGAGAGACAAAGAGAGACAAAGAGAGACAGAGACAGATAGAGATAGATAGACAGACAGAGAGAGAGAGAGAGAGAGAGAGAGAGAGAGAGAGAGAGAGAGAGAGAGAGAGAGAGAGAGAGAGAGAGAGAGAGAGAGAGAGAGAGAGAGAGAGAGAGAGAGAGAGAGAGACGAGAAGAGAGGAGAGAGAGGAAGAAGAGAGAGGAGAGAGAGAACAAGAGAGACAGAGACAGTAGAGATAGATGGGACAGACAGGAGAGAGGAGAGAGGATTTGAGGGAGAGAGGAGAGAGAAGAGCGAGGAGCAGAGCGAGAGAGAGAGAGAGGAGAGAGGAGAGAGAAAACAAAAGAGAGGATGGAGAGAGAGCAGAGAGAAAAGAGAGAGGGAGAGAGAGAGCAGGGGAGAGAGAGAGAGAGAGAGAGAGTAAATACATGAATGAGAAAAATAAAAGAAAAGGTAATAGACTAGAATGAGAATGGGGAGTAAAGATAAGGAAAAGGTCGGGCGGGAGAGACCTAGAATGAATTTACAATAGAAAGGGTCATATAGAATTAACATCCGATCTCATTATGCAAATTGGAACCGAGGTAGCCATGTGGGCTCAGCCGAAGTCCCACTTGAACACTCGAGCCCCAAATTTGGGGTGACGCCGTCAATGCCTCTTAACCTTGCAAATGGCCCCATGCAGGGACTTATGGCCGAAGGGACTTAATGATCATCATTATTTCCAATCGTTCACTGTTAATTTCGATTATCCTTTCTTCTCCTTCCCTCCTCCTCCCCCTTTCCACCTCCTCCTCCTCTCTCTCAGAGTGTTTTCTTTTTTCATCCTCCCCCTCTTTTCTCTTTACCCCTTTCCTCTCTTTTTCTTCCTAATTCTCTTTCTCTTTGTGTAGCTTAACCCCCTCAAACCATTTTTCCCATCCAATTTCACCCTTTAGGTGGTAAGGGAAACCCCCCCCCCCCCCCCCCCCTTTGAAAAAGGGATTGGGACTAGGCCCTTTTGGTAAGTATTTTTTAACAGGTCGGAAACAATAAATGGGATTTTTGAAAGTCATTCACCACATTATGGATATTTTTTTATATCTCCCCGAGGAAGCTTACCCCCTGAGGACCCTGGAATTTACTCCCATGGGTAAATTTACTCCATGTGGGAATTTGGGTTGGGCCCCAGAGCTTACCGTGCCCAATTTTGAAGTTGCTTTGGCTTGTAATGAAAAACTTTATGTGTCTGTTACTAAGTGCGCGGCATGTATTAGGGCAATCAAGGGCCTTTAACTTTTTGCCAAATATCCCCATTTGTAGTAAGTCCTTGCCCCCCTCCCCCCCCCCCTCTTCAAAATCTCCACCAAATGATGAATGATTTTCTCTGAATAACAAAAGGTTTTTCTTATCCACTCTTAAAAACCCCCCTTACCCCCAAAAACCCCGCCCACTAAATTATAGAAATAGGAAATGTAACAAGAGAAATTCTTACCAAAATGTTCTCCTCTTGGCTCGCCCCCCCCCCCCCCCCTTGGAAATTATTCACGTCCGGGGGGTAGGAACAGCTGTTTTGCAAAGTTGTTTAGCGAAGGATTTACGAGACGATAAACATCTTTTCTGAGTCTGCAAATCTGAAATGGAAATCCAAACTTGCTTTATCAGTATACTTTTTTGTCTGAGGGGATACAGTGAAAATTGAGATTGAGAGAGAGAAAAAGAGACAGAGAGATGATGAGAGAGAGAGGAGAGAGAAGAGAGAGGAGAGAGGGGAGAGAGGGAGAGAGGAGAGGAGAAGGACACACACACACACACCCACACCACACAGAGAGAGAGAAGAAAGAGAGAGAGAGAGATAGATAAAAGGGGAGAAAAGGGGAGAGAGAGAAAAAAGAGAGAGGGGGGAAGAGAGTGAGAGAGAGAGAGAGAGAGAGAGAGGACGAGAGGGGTGGAGAGAGAAAAGAAGGGGGAGAGGAAGAGACGAGGAGAGAAGAGAGAGGAGAGAGAAAGAGAGAGAGAGGAAGAGAGAGAGAGAGAG
>NW_028234443.1:27222899-27225399 GCF_977035675.1 Penaeus japonicus | reverse complement strand
ATCATCATCATTATTATGATTGTTACTATTATATATCATAATTGTTATCTTATTATGGTTGTGTTATTATCGTTATTATTATTTCATTATTGTCAATACTATCATTTTCATTACTAATATTATTATATTATCATTATCATAATTCATTATTTCTATTACTGCTGTTACTTATTATTTTCCTCATTACTATCTATCATTATCATTCGTCATTAACCAATATTTTATCATAATCCTTGTATAGCTTTTCTTTTTACTGATATTCTTATGTTAGTACATGTTTTAAAAAGGACCCAAAAAAACGAATATATAATCCCTCTCCCTTCTCCCCGCGCGTGTTCCAACGGGAAACCCGGGCCCCAAAACAATCCCCTTTCGGGATCATGCGCCCTAAAAATTAGCGCAATTCCGAAGGCCACTGGAGAATGTGGCAATTTGTTGTTTTGTGTACTCGCAGTTAATTTCCGTCAGGGAACTCACTTTGGATTAATTATCCTCGTTTGAGGTCTTCGAAGGTCTCCTTAGGTGTAAAGTTAGAGTCGCGTGGATCCCCTGCGAGTCCTCGGTAATGGGATGTAACAGGAAAGACAAGGCGCCCTACAGTAAAAGGGGAACCGTGGAAATAAACAGCTGATCGCCGTTGGTGCTTCCCCCAGAATTGGGGTTTTTGGGGAAAGTCACTTGTCTGGTTTCTTTTGCTATTCAGGGTTTTTTTCTTCCCCCACACAAGCACAATTATATATTTAAGTGGGTTCTGTCTATTATTTTATAAAAATATATAATATATTATATATTTATAATATTATATTATAATTATTTATTTATATATATTATATAATTTTTATATTTTATATATTTTATTTATATATTTTAAAATAGATAGATAGATAAATAAAATTTGAAAGTATACCATTTATAAGGGGATATTTGTATAAATTTATTTTTATATATATTTATAAAAATTATGTTTAATAAATATTTATTTTTATAATAATATGTAAAAAAATATAATTTTGTTGGGTATATTTTAAAATATATATATTTTTAAAATTTTAAAAGTATTTTTAAAATTTTTTTAATATTTTTATATTAATTTTTATATTTTTTTATATATATATAAATTTTAGATTAAAAGAAAACCCAAAATCACACACCCCCCAAAACACCCAAAACCAAAACACACACCCACAACCCCCACAACACACAAAATTTTAATAATATTAAATAAATTTTTTTTAATTTTATAATATTTAGAAAATACTTATATAAATAACACAACCCCCCACACACACACACACCCACAAAACCACAAAAACACCACAATTTATTTTTAAAATTTTTTATATTTTATATTTTATATTTTATTATATAAAATTTTTTAAAATATTTTTATTTTTAAAAATAATTTTTATAATATTTTTATATAAAATATAATATATATAATAAAATATATAAAAAAAAAAAAAAAATTAATTTTAAAAGAAGAAAATAAAAAATTTGTTTCTATATAATTATCTATTTATGTCTTTTTTTATTTTATAATTTTATTTATTAAACAATATATTTTTTATATATATTAAAATATTTATATAAATTTATATTTTATATATTTATTTAAAATATGCATATAAATTTTAAATATTTTATATATATAGAAATTTTATATATATAATTTTTATATAATATAAATATATATATATATATTATATATTTTTAATTTTAAAATATATTTTATATATATATTTTATTTTAATTTCATATAATTTTTATTTTTTTTATTTTAACACACCCCCCTTTTATTTGTGTGTAAAAAAATAAAATTTTATAAAAAAGAAAGGCCCCTTCCCCCAAAACCCCTTCTTTTCCCCCGGGACAGGAAAACCCTGCCCTTTGTTTGCCGTTTTTTTTCCCTTTCCCCTTTCACTAGTTAGTTAAACTTTTCGTCCATCTGGCATCGTTATTTTGGTTATACGCCCCTCTTTATATTCCCCCCCCCCCCTCTCCCCCCTCTCTCCCTTTTCCCCCCCCCCACACACACAACCCCAAAACCACACACACACAGGAAAAGAAAAGGGAAAACGAAGAAAAAAGCCCCAAACCCTTCCGAAATTTTCATTCCCCCGATTCCCAATTAAAACCGAAAACCCGATTTTTTGCTCGGAAAAACCCGGTCTTCTTCTCCATTTTTTTTCCCAAAAAGCCCCCTTGGAAGATGGCGAGCCCTACGCCTTTTTTCCCTTTTCCCACCTGAATCAGAAAGCTTTCCCAATCTCGACTTTTTCTCGCCCGGGGTTTCTTTCGATCGAGCGCCCCCCTTGGGGAGAAATATCTTTTTTTTCGTTCGGTGGGGGAGGTGAGAGTAATTTCATTGTTTTTTCCTAGTGTTTTTGGTTTACATTATTTTTTATTATTAATTTTCCCTTATTATTTTATTAAACATTATTTTTTGTTTTTTTATTTTTATCACTACCATTATTAGTATTTTCATTTTGTTGTTTAAATT
>NW_028234443.1:27199102-27214102 GCF_977035675.1 Penaeus japonicus | reverse complement strand
ACTGAAAATGTACAAGAAAGTGTAGTGAAATAGTAAATTCAATGTTTCAGGTGAGCGGAATGAACCCAATGTCATCACTGCATGGAGAGCAAGAGCCAGCAAGGTAATGTTTAAATAAATGTTACAGTAAGAGACACTGTGGATATAGCAAGAGATGAAGGAAAAGGAATGCTTTTTTTTGTGTTATTTCTTATTTTAGTTTTGTCATTTATTAAATGGAAATATAGATATTGAATGTACCTTTATAGACAGTGGCTTCAGTTATTATTAAGGGATTTAAAGGCCTCTTTTGTTTTAAGTACTACTTGTATATCATGTTATGAAAAAAAAAAGTCTCAAAGCCAGTTTGGATTAATTCATATCTATATAACTATCTATTTAAACCATTTGTATATCTATTGGTTTCTTGCATCCTGTGTGCTTAATATACAATGCTAAACTATTGTTTGTTTAATCAGTAAATATAATATTTTGCTGTTTTCTTAGAACTGTATACTTGACAAACAAACATTTCCATTACACTCTGTTTTACACTCTATTATGAAGGGATGCATGACAACTTTGTCAACCTTTTTAAAACTTCTAATGCTTTGTTATGCATTTGATTTTCTGTGCACTTTGAATTTGATTGTTGTTTTATAGTGCATTCTAAACTCTTTGGATCTTATTAACTAGCTCCTTGACATTTGTTAATGTTATTTGTTTATAAAAATAAAGAGATATGCCAAAAAATTGTTTTAATATCATTTAACTATTCTGGTTATCCTATATTTTACTCCTAAACCATGTTTTAAGCACAAAGAATGAAACGATGGAAAAAGGATAATATCTGTTGTAAAAGAATAATACAGATATTACAATATTCCTAAATACAAAATTCATAATATAATTGAAAATCTTGGGGATATGTAAATGAAAAGAGAGAGAAAGAGAGGAAAAAAGAAAAAAAAAAGAAAAAAGATCTGAATCAATAAAACCAAGGATATAATTGATTGTACAAGATTATTGCAAAATACAGTGTTCCTAGCCAGTGTGCATAAAGGGTTTACAAGTTTTACAGATATGTTGACAGATAATGAAAACAGGCCTGCATGAAACAAGAGCACAAGTGCCAACATTGCTTTAACTTACAATGATTATTACAGAATACATTGATTTAAAGAGATTATCACAGAATACAATGTTCAAAATGGATTGAACTCTTGAGGATATATATGTTAAATGTATTTTAGTTTTACTATCTATATATCTATCTATCTGTATCTATGTCTACACACACACCTATGGAGAAAAAGAGAAGAAGAGCGGCAAAAAGATGAGAATTGTGTGTGTGTGTGTGTGTGTGTGTGAGTTTATGTCTATTTATCTATGAACCATGGATGACATAACCAGTGAGAATCATCAGAGGATAATGTAAAAACTTAATTCTTCCATGAAATACAATTATTACTGTACAATAATGTTTAGTGTAAATATCTACAAGAAATGATTATTATAATGATAATAATGAAAATAATGATGATGATGATGATGATGTATTGTAACTATGCTTTCAATGACTTATCAGCTTTCATGTTGTGTCATCTTTTTGTATGTCTATGATGTTTAGAAAAAAACAAAAACAAAACAAACACACACACACAATTAAATAAATAAAATATAACATATAATGCAAGAACACAAGGTTTCTAGGGTATGCTTCCAACAATTTGTCAGTTTTCATGTTTCTCTTTCTCTTGTATGTATATCATGTGGAAAAAAAAAATAATAATAAAATAAAAAAATAAAAAATAAATAACATAACACAACAGCAATATCAGTTTTGCAGAGTATGCTTTCATAAAGATGTCCTTTTTCATATGATTTAGCATTTTTTTTTTCTTGATAAAAAGTGAAAAATATTCAGTTGATGTAAGTGCACATTTGCTTTCTTTCATAGACAAAGTCTGGCTATTTCATCTATCAAGTTAATTTGGTAGCATGTTCTTTAACGTGGATGATTTAGTGAAAGATATGCGAGTCTTTATAATAGCTGAAAATTTTCATCTGCATTTACAAAATATCATAATAACATGCCAAGTCTAGAAAAGATAGTCGTTAAAGAACTGGTATGTGTCTAAGCATTGAAACAGCCAGCCAGCCATCTCTAAGGTGTGTGTGTGATGTGTTCCATCAAAACTAGTCATGCTAACTAGAGCAGTTGGGTAGTTTGTTGGATTTAGCTGGTTAGTGAATAAGGTCTAGATTTGTTTGAGATATAGGGGAGAAGGTCGATTTCTGTTTGTCCGACGGCTGGTCGGGGCGCGCGTAGGCCTCACCGAGGCAAGAGCAAAGTCAAGTTGAATGTTGCTTGTGTATGAAATATGAAATGAGAAATGGAATGGATTGTATTGTACTGTATTGTTTGTTGATGAGTGAGATTGTTTTTTTGTGTTTTTTGCTTGTTTTTGTTTTTGACTCAGTTTTTGTTGTTTAGTTTAGTTGATGTTTGGTATGTTTTTTTTTGTTTGACGTTTGAGTTTGCGTTTTTGCTCTTTTTCTACGTGTTTTTCACTGGACTCTGTTTCTTTTTTCCTTCTTGTTGTCTTTTTGTGTGGTTGGACTGTTTGTTTCAGTGTTGAATTTGAGTTTTATAGTTTTTGTGTGTTCCTTTGTGTGGTGATTTTGTTTGTGAGAGAGAGGAATTCGAGTGTTTTCATGAGAGTGAGTGAGTGGGTTGGTACTGATAACTAGCTAACTACTGATCGCTTCCTTCCCTCCACACTGCACTGTGTAAACAGCACCTGTTTGTTTGTAACCCGATCCCTCCCCCTCCTTATCTGGCTGGCTGGCTGGCTGTGGTCCTTCTTCCTCCCTCCCTCTCTCTCTCTCTCTCTCTTTCTTGCACGTACATTTTGATCTTCCTCTACCAAATCAAATTCAATGATTATTACTACTTCGTGCTCATACTCAGTGGCTATTTTACTCATCAATCACTTTTGTGTGTCACCAGGTATCGTAATATTATTGATAGATATCCCTTGTAGCAAACTGTGCCTGTCTGATTCAACATACATACATAGATTGTTTCTATCTCTTTCTCTGTTTCACTTGCCCCCCCCCTTTTTCCACTCCGTACCACCCACCCCCCCTCTCTCTCTCTTTCTCTCTCCCATCATAGACAGCGAACCAACCATTCATTTCTAGTCATTCATTCATTCATTTGTTTTAGTTTTTGTAATAAATCGACTTTACACTTGTAAATGCATACATGCATGTATCATTTCTCACTTTCTCCCCCCTTGACTCTTGACATGAAATGGGCCTACACTCTTATTCATTATCATTGCTACTGCTTGTTACATTCTTAACACCATCGACACTGCTACTACTACTACTAATACTACTATTGCCTACATTTGTTTTTGCCCCTAACATATACTGAGATCAAATAAACGTTGCCTTGTTTCTTGATTTACTATCCTCTGGAACTCCTTGTAACAAGCAAACTGTCTTTTGAATTTCTTGTTCTTCTCACATGTCCCAACATACATACAACCACATACGCAGACAGACAGACAACAATTAGTAGCTACGAGTTAACATTGATGAGAGCTCGCGCAAAGGAAACGAAACGAAACAGAGCAAACAAAGCAAGGCAAAGCAAAGCTAGGAAAAATGGCTATTCCACTTGCGTTTTCTTGGACCCTACTCGAACGAACAAACAAACAAACTAGCAACCAATCAATCTAGCAAGCACGCATCTTCTCGCCGGATCACCACACATACACTTACGAATCAAATCAAACAATTCAAAGTATTATCCATCACACTTGCACTCTGACTGACTGATTGATTGATTGAGTTTTACCTTATCTGCATGCATACATGAAATAAAGAGAGACAGGCATGCATGCACATGCATATACGCAGACACACACACACACACACACACGTATCAAGACAACTAAATCACCAACCAAGGGCAATTCCTTCAAGCTTGATAGAAACAACGGCGACATAATAATAATAATAATGATGATGATAATAATAGTAATAATGATAGACCTCACTCTAGTAAGGAAAGAGGTCACTCATTCACTCACTCACTCCCAATTGCCATTGTACCATCGTAACTACACCAGTGGTTTGTTGTTGCCTATATACTAAAAGCCAAACAAACAAACACATAGTCAATTGATAATATGATAGAGGTGGCCTGTTCCCCCCTCTCCCTACACTTGGAGAGGGGTTGGCCACCTCTATGCAAGTGTGGGGAGAGGGAGGGAGGGGGGAACAGGGAGGGAGGAAGGAGGGAAGGGAGGGAGGGGGGAGGAAGGGAGGAAGGCATAGAGGTGGCCGACCCCTCTCCCTCCCTCCCTGTTCCCCCCTCCCCCCACTCCCCACACATGCAAATTGGTTTGCGACGACCGACCGATGAATGAATAAATGAATACACGACACGAGTCAGTCATTACACAGATAGATGGATGGATAGATAGATACATAGATAGAGAGATACGACCACAATGTTTAGAATGCATTCCTTATCCACCTGGCCCTTAGGTCGATAACCGACAAAACAACCAGCAAGGAAAATCATGGAATCGCCGACGCCGCCGACGATATTCATTCGCTTACAAAAATGAAACAAACAAAGAAAAAAAGACATCGAGAGACGCACATGTTTACATTCTTAGCCATACTTGAGTCTTCACACTTATTTATTCCACTTGTCACAGGAATGATGCTGTACATATTAAGGAAAGCAATTTTGCACACCTCCCTCCCTACTAAACTCTTATATAATGATTGGATGAATAAACAGTGAATAAACAACTAAGCCGCACATGATATCTGTAGCCACTACTAGTGACATGCACACGCACACGTACACGCCATGCAAAACGTACACATTCATCTAGTAAAATGCATGCAATGAATAAATGCACACACAACGCGCACGTCCACGTGTGTGCATGCATGCATAGATAGGCACATAGGCACCTGGACGGACGTATGCACCTGCATGCACAGATATCTGCACACATACACACCTGCACACATAGACGGACGTAGGTACCTGCATGCACAGATATCTGCACACATACACACCTGCACACACACACACATAGACGGACGTAGGCACCTGCATGCACAGATATCTGCACACATACACACCTGCACACATAGACGAACGTAGGCACCTGCATGCATAGGTATCTGCACACATACACACCTGCTCACATAGACACCTGCACGCACGCACGCACGCACGCACACGCACTCAAAAAGAAAAGTCAAATCGAATCAAATAAAAGCCTAACTTGTCGCATTCACACGCACCCACACATGCAAATTGCTTAGTTCTCACGCACGCACGCGCGCGCGCGTACACGGCACATAAACACGAAAAGAAGGAGGAGGACAAGAAGAAAGAAAGAAAAAATGATAATAATATTATAAACAATGAGAACTCAACGGCAGAATAAATATATTAATAAATAAAAAATAGAATAAAATAAAATGAAATAAAGCAACGGCCATACTATGCACGCACGCACGCACGCACCCACCCACCCACCCACCCACGCATTGGTTGGGAAATTGAACATGGAATAAAATATAATTGAGTGCTTGTGACTCGCTATTGCCTTAGGTTCGGAAAAAAAAAGTAAAATAATAATATTAGTCTGCTATTGCGTTAGGTTACGTTCCCAAAAAATAGAAAACAGGAAAAAAAAACAATCAATCGTGTGCTACAGCGTTAGGTTAGGTTAAAAATAAATGAATGAATGAATAAATAAATAAATACATACAAAATAATTATGTGCTGCCGCGTTAGGTAAAGTTATATGAAAATAAATAAATAAATAAATAAAGGATTCATTAGTGAAACAAACAATACATAAATAATATAGAATTGTGCGCTATTGCGTTCGGTTCGGTAAGAAAATAATAATAATAATAAATACAAAAACTAAAATACACATATAAAATACTTATTGATAAATTATTTATTGGTATTTTTATATAACAACAAACATCAAAGTGTGTGCTATTGCGTTAGGTTAGGAATAATAAGAAGAAAAAATAATAAATAAAAAAACAACAGCAACAACAACAACAAAAATAATAATGATCAAAACAACAGCCGTGATACCATGCACACGCTCCCACTGGCGTTGAAAAGAAAGAAAGAAAGAAAAAGAAAAAAAGAAGAAAAAATATATATATATACAAACAAATCAGGCATACGCTCAAACGAGGGGGGGAAAGAAGAAGAACAAGAAGAAAACAAATGTTATATGTGCTTGCGTCCGGACATGGACTTAAAAGAAGAACAAGAAGAAAAAACAAAACGATAACAAATACCTCAACAGCCATCCACATACGCGCATCCAAAGAATAAATAAAATGAATGATAAATAATACATAAATCATAATGACAACGTGAGTAAACAAGACCAAAGAAGTGAAAATAAAAGCATTATTTTTCTCTCTCTCTCATATATGTATGTGTGTCTCTCTCTCATATATGTATGTGTGTGTCTCTCTCTCATATATGTATGTGTGTGTCTCTCTCTCATATATGTATGTGTGTGTGTCTCTCTCATATATGTATGTGTGTGTGTGTGTATGTGTATGTGTATGTGTAGACAGACAGACAGACAGACATATGTATGTATGTATGTATGTATGTATGTATGTATAGATATATATAATATAGATATATATAATATAGATATATAGATATATATATATAATATAGATATATCTATATTATATATATATATCTATATAATATAGATATATCTATATAATATAGATATATATATATAATATAGATATATATATATAATATAGATATATATATATAATATAGATATATATATATAATATAGATATATATATATAATATAGATATATATATATAATATAGATATATATATATAATATAGATATATATATATATATAATATAGATATATATATATATAATATAGATATATATATATATAATATAGATATATATATATATAATATAGATATATATATATAATATAAATATATATATATAATATAGATATATATATATATAATATAGATATATATATATATAATATAGATATATATATATATAATATAGATATATATATATATAATATAGATATATATATATATAATATAGATATATATATATATAATATAGATATAAATATATATAATATAGATATAAATATATATAATATAGATATAAATATATATAATATAGATATAAATATATATAATATAGATATAAATATATATATAACTAAATATATATAATATATGTATATGTAGATGGATATATAGATACATACATACATACATACAACCATAGATAGATAGACGCATACATACATGCATGCATACTTACTTACTTACTTACTTACTTACTTACTTACTTACTTACTTACTTACTTACTTACTTACTTACTTACTGACTGACTGACTGACTTACATAGAAGGAAAGAAACACACAGATTGATATAGAAAAAAAGCAAGTTCAATGGCTATTCATTTTAGTATTATTCGTAAAAGTGGGCGAGAAGAAATATATATTATATATATATATATATATATGTATATATATATAATATAAATATATATATATATTTATATTATATATATATATATACATATACATATACATATACATATACATATACATATACATATACATATACATATATATATATATATATATATATATGTGTGTGTGTGTGTGTGTGTATGTATGTATATGTATATGTATATATATGTGTATATATATATATATATATATATGTATATATATATAATATAAATATATATATATATTTATATTATATATATATATATACATATACATATACATATACATATACATATACATATACATATACATATACATATATATATATATATATATATATATATATATATGTGTGTGTGTGTGTGTGTGTATGTATGTATATGTATATGTATATATATGTGTATATATATATATATATATATATATATATATATATATATATATATACAATGTATTTATTGGTGATAGTATTTGTATTATTGAGAAAGGTGGCCTGCCACACGGCTATTTACTGTCGATTTATTTGTTTCTTAGAACGGTGTAAGAGTAACATTATTACAGTAATATTGATGAGAAAAGTGGCCACATGGCTCTTTACAAAGTTTGTTTGTATTACTATTTTAGCGATTCTATTTGCGTATAAAGAGAAAGGTGGCCAAATAACGATTTATATTACTCGGAATGATGTTAATTTAACCCTAACATTAATAATATTGTTTGTTGCACAGAGAAAGGCGAATTAACGAAAATAAACACATAATATTGCAAAGGTTAAATTACAAGACATGTTACTTTATTCACTATACACTATTTTTTCGTTGGTTACGTCAAACTTTATCCTTAAAAAAGGATTTTAGGACCTAAATTAGGTCCAAGGTTTTTTGTTTTGGTGGTTGTTGTTGTTGTCGTGATCGGTGAACACGCTTAACCGCCGAAACCGTACAGGGTGCGGCCCTGGCGCTTGAGGGCGTACACGACGTCCATGGCGGTGACGGTCTTCCTCTTGGCGTGCTCGGTGTAGGTGACGGCGTCACGGATCACGTTCTCGAGGAATACCTTGAGGACGCCACGGGTTTCTTCGTAGATGAGACCAGAGATACGCTTGACACCTCCACGGCGAGCCAGACGACGGATGGCGGGCTTGGTGATACCCTGGATGTTATCACGCAATACCTTGCGATGCCTCTTGGCTCCTCCCTTTCCGAGTCCCTTTCCGCCCTTTCCTCGTCCGGTCATGGTGCTACTTTGCTAGGTAAGTCCCAAGTTGGATAAAATTGCAAGACAAAGACAAAGTTTGGAAAGAAGAGTGGGAAAGAAGAGAGGGGATAGGGGAAGGATAAGGATAGAGGAAATGAATTTTAGGAGGAGAGAAAGGAGCCGGGGCTTAACCCAGCATGCAGGGTAAAGTTGTAGGTAATAGTTGAGACAGGACTTTGGAAGGGGGATAAAAGGGAGAGGGGGAACCGAGCGCCATCTGAATCGTCGAGTTTAGCATAGTTTGTCCTTAGCGCGCACGGTTTTCTCTCTTTCGCCACTCGACTCGCGGGAACAAACACACCGCCGACTCAAGGTCGCTCGGGGCGAGGCCGCCGATCGACCTTGAGCGCGTGCCAACACTGGAGGCTGTTTGCACCCAACGTACTCGTGGGAAAGGGGTCAGACGCGTGCGGCCTTGGACCTCGCTATACTGAACACGGCCGATTCTCGGCTAACCAGGGAGGTGGGGTGAAAAAGATTACAGATTTCGGCGCCATCTGCGGTGTGCTCTGTGCACGGCCTCCTCGACCGTGGCTACAGAGATATCCCTCGGCTAACCTTGTCTGTAGAAGCGGGTTGAAGCTCGGATGTGGCCGCACAGGGGCTGGCCTCTCCTGCCGGTGCCAAGGGAGGTTTCCCTTCCTTGGAATCAGGACTGACGGAGAGGCGCGGCCCTGGCGACCTACACCACGATGGGGTTAACACCACTGGCCGTGACACTCCTTTCCCCGGCTCGCATAAATCCTTCCGACAAAGAATTTATGGTCCTGGCACGGGTAATAGCAGCGAATGTCACGTATCGGAATCCGGAACCAGTGGGATGATGGGCAAGGATTTAGGATTCGGGATTCACGCTATGATTAGGATAATGAGATGAGATGGGGTGATGGATGAGGACGTCGGCAGCCACAAGCGTCAGGTGACGAGGTGAAAAGATTTAAAAGCGGGGATACAGGGCAGTGTCTAAGGGAATTGAAGCTTTATTAGGAGATTAAAATTAGGTCACAACAACAAAACAGACAAACAAAACTACATTAAAACAGGAAGAGAGAACACAAACAAACAAGGGAACATTTAAAACAAGTGGAAAGAGGAAGGGGAAAAACGGAAATGAAGGAGTAGGAGATGGTTACAGAGTGTGCAGCCAAAGCTAGAACACTGCATCCACTTCTTCGTCCCATGCTAGAGAAAACAGATCATGGCCTATTCCCGGTCTCCAGCCGGAACGAAAGATGGTGTCGAGTCTATCCATCCAGTCAGAATGCCAGGCACGGAGTTTGTCGATCTGTTTACAGACCAACCTACGCCACTCGATGTTCAGAGGAAGCAGAGAAGCTTCCTCATGGAGTTCAGATGTTGTAATATATTGATCCCAACATACGTCATAGATCCATCTGAGTGCTTTATTCTGAACGAGCTGGAGTTTGCGCATGTTAGTGTAAGCTGTTTGTGAGAGTGCAAGTGGTGTGTATGTCATCAGAGGTTTGATAAGTGTTTTGTATAGATGCAGCTTCGTGCGAGGGGCCGCACTTCTAAATCGATACAGCGAAAGTAGGGTTTTGCGAGCCAATGCGGCTTTTGACTTAGCGTAAATATGAAAACGAAAGTTCGTATCAAAAGTTAAACCAAGGATGGTACAAGAGGATGTGATTTGAAGCGGTGGTTGTAGTCTGTCGAAGCTGTTGAGGTAAATGTTGTCGTAAGGAGGAAGTTTTCGTGGTTTTAAAAAGAGAACTTTTGTTTTCGTCGCGTTAGTCTTGATACGCCATTTATGCTCCCATCTCGAGACATTGTCAAGTTCGTCATTGATGCGCCGAACGACACCTGAAAGCGCATCGTGTCGAGCTAAGTGAGTACAATCGTCGGCATAGAGGATAGTGAGTGAATCTGTGTGTGTGGGGTTTGGAAGGTCGTTTGTGTATAATGTATAGAGTGTTGGGCTGAGTATGCTGCCCTGAGGTACTCCTGCGTGCATTGAAATTGTGCCTGAAACTTGATTTAAGAATTTAAGCTTTAATCTACGGTTATCAAGAAAATTGCAAAGTAACTTCTTAATTAAATTTGGAAAGTTAAATTTGGTGCACAGCTTGTACTTCAGGCCAGTATGCCAGACCGTGTCAAAGGCCCGCTCAACATCTTTCGTGACAAGAACAGTCTTTAGTCGTCGGTCTCTGTTATTACTGATGTAATTCGTCATGATGTTAAGTGCGTCTTGCGTCGAGTGATGCGAGCGAAAGCCGAATTGTTTGGGAGAGAGAAGGTTATGGTCTTCGAGATACCACCTTAGTCGAGTGTTTATGATTCGTTCGAAAATTTTCCCTAACGTCTCGAGTAGACTAATAGGGCGGTAACTCTTAGGGTCTGTCAGGTCTTTTTGTGGCTTAGGAATGAGGGCCACTAAAGCGGTCTTAAAGGGAACAGGAAAATAGCCGGTCGCGAGAGAAGAGTTGTAAAGATTTGTTAAAGCTTGGATGAGGTTGTCAGGAAGATGAAGAAGAGCGTCGCGTCCGATCTGTGAGGAGCCTGGAGCCTTACGAGGAACCCTCTTTAATCTTTCTTTGACCTCCTCACACGAGATGGGGGCTAAGAGTTCGCAGGTGTCGTCCAGCCTATCCAGACGGATAATTGGCTCTGGATTAGTTTCTACCCTGTTATTTTGACTCCAGGTTTCGATAGATTGAATATGCTGAGTGAAGAGTGGGTGGGGTGGGTGAGGGTAGAAAACTTGAGCCCAGTGCTCTTGGAAAACTCGAATAACATCCACGGGATTCGTTACATTTACGTTATTATGAGTGAGGTGGGAAAAGGGAGGATAATTACTACCTTTAAGTTGCTTAATTCTTTGCCAAAATTCCCGTGGATTGCGAACTCTGTTTGTTTCTACTTTCTTAACCAAATTTATCCAATAATTTTGATGGTCTGTATCAAGACTATCGATGACATGTCTTCGGAGAATAGATAAGTCCCATCTAACTTGGTTTAGTCTATTTAAATTTTGCGTGAAACGACTTCTATAACAAGTCAAGAGACGTTTTGTCCTTTCAGATGGCTGAAATGACATGCGAATTTTATACGAAGATCTGGGGATAGATCTAAGCATAGCTGAAGAAATGGAGGTGAAGATGAAGTTCCAATACCTATCTATTGATTGGGTGTCATTCCCATCGAGATTAACATGAAAATTTTGATCATTTAACGTTTGAGTGAAAGTCTCCCAATCTGCTTGTTTATACCGGAAAGATCGTTTTTCTTTGTTGAGTATAGGTGAGGTTGAAATCTTTAATATGACGGGTATGTGGTCCGAACCGACGTTCGGACCGGGTTGTAGGTGTGTGTGGTAGGCGAGTGCTGCCCTGTTCCCAAAGACGAGATCAGGGCGGCCCTTTCCTCTGTTTGTGTATGAGGTGAAGAAGTCGGGTCCGATGTAGTGGAGTCTTTTTGTTTCAAAGATAGAAAAGAGTTGCCTACCATGGGGGTTGGTAGATCTGTGGTGTAGTGCCGTGTGTGTGGCGTTGATGTCTCCGGCAAAGAAGACTGGGAGGTTGGTATAATTAAAAATCTTATTGAAATCTGCAAGAGGCAAGTTAGAATTTGGAGTGACATAGCCAGTGGAAAGGATAATAGGGCCCTGTGGGGTGAATATCCTGACTGCCATGAAGTCAGGGTGAGTTAATGGGGTGATGAACTGAAAGCTGAGGGTGGATTTATTGAGAATACAGGACCCTACGTGCACTCCGTCTCTTGATTGCCTTGATGTGTATCCATAGTGCCGAATTCTATAGCCATTTGTGATGCCTATAAAATTCAGTAAGATGACATCGGGGCGTTCTTCTTCTAGAAAGTCATAAAACGTGTTTCTGATGGAAAAAAAGAACTTTACATTTGCTTGTATGATCGTTAGCATGTCACTCAAGGCAAACCCAATTTACCTGGGTTAACCTTGCTTGGCGTCACCTGCTTCCTGAAGCGGTCCCGAAATCGAGCCTCGATGGCCGGTTCGAGGTCAGGAAGAGAGACACAGGGCGGAAGTCCTGGGAATCGGCGGACCAATTCCCAATACTTCCACTCTGCCCCATGGGTCCCCTGGAGGGGAGCATGGGAACTGCTTCCTCAAGGGGAGGAAGGGGCTCGTTCACCGCCCGGGAACGACCTCGACGTCGATCTCGGAATCGCTTGAATCTTCATCGAGGACAGTGTCGTCATGGCGACGACGAGGAGCAGGAAGAGGGGGATCCTTCTTGTCCTTTTTCGTATGCATGGATGGTGGCGTGATTTGTTTGCGTTTGTAATCAGTGTTTCTTGTAGAATTGCGTGCTTGTACGGTTTCGTCTTTTTTGCGTTGTGGTGGTGGTTGCAAAACGAGGTGTCGTGGAGTGGAGCTAAGAGGCACTGAGTTAGTGTTTGTAGCCTCAGTAGCTTTAGTTTCGGTGGTTGTGGCGTACTCAGTTATGTATAGATTGTCGTCTTCGAAGATCTCCTCGGGGATGACAATGCTGGGGAATCCGTTTCTTTGTAGCATGAGTGGGACAATGTTCGCGAATCTTTTAGCGTTGTATTTGGCAGCAATGAGAGCGACGTGTAAGATGGTTTGGATTTTCGGGTCTGTGTTAGGAGTAAAGGCGTTTGTGGTTGGGAGTGGTAAGGGCATTGTCATCTTTGAGGAGGTCGGTCTGGGTGTACTGGTTTGAAGGGGTCGAGTGGCTGCTGTTGTGGCGTAAGAGGGGGCAGTGTTTTTGTTTTCCCTAATCTCAGTACGTTTTTCTTTCAGTATGGCTTTACGTCTCGGGCAGGATCCGCTAACTGCGACGTGAGAACCCTCGCAGTTGCAGCATTTGATGCTCTCTTTGCACTTAGCGAAGAAGTGACCCTCGCCAGCGCAACGGGAGCATCGTTGTGGGTGTGGGCATGTGTGTTTGCTGTGGTCGAAGCGGTAGCAGTTTAGGCATTGCTCTATCGGAATAAAGCACTCTGGTTCTACGTTGTATGTTGGAACCGATGTATTAAACATCATGAGTCCACGTGTTAGAAGTTTCTGTGCTTCCTCAGGGGCAGAGACTCGTATCTTGACGATACGAGACTCGGGAGGCTTATAAACATCAAGAACAGTGACACCGTTCTTGGCGGATACTTCCTGGGCGATAGACTCAGCAGATCGTGGGAGGATCGTCCTGTCGACCTTTTTCGCCACGACCGTGCATTTAGCCTTCGTTTCGGGAGAGGGTACGGGAGTGAAGCCATGATCTTTAAGTTTTCTCTGGCCTTCGGCCGAAAGAAAGGGGGTCAGGTGCTCAGCTTTGGCTACTGTCACTTTGTAGCCTTTATGAACTTGAAAGAGGTGGGTGACTGCCACCTCAGTGAGGGTGAAGATCCTCTGGAGAGCCTCCTCCGAAGAAAGAGGCTCTCCATCGTATGCTAATTTAATGACGTGACCCATGGATTACGTCATAGCGTGATTGATGGTGAAGGGCAACAGGGTCAGTTTAGCAGAAGCTATTTCAATGACCAAGACGAGGACGAGGAATTCAACGTTAAGGGAAACGATAAGGGGGGTCCCTACCTGCCTATCAGTTCCTATCAGTAATTTGAACTAAAATGGCAGTCATAAGATGGTCTGCCAGACCAGTCCCTAACAAAATGGCAGCTCTCAATCCACCGTAAGGCAGGCACGCTAAGGCCCCCCAGACACACCCTCCCCTGCGGGAGGTAAAGGTCTGCCCACGTCCAAGCACGAGCTTGAAGATGGGGTTCGGTTCACCAGAAGGTGGAAAGAGAGCTATCCTATTGCCGAAAAAATTACGTATAAAAAAAGAAAAGCAGGTGGTTAGCCTCTAATTGTAAGCTAGCCTACAATTAGAGCGCTAGAGACAGCAAGGTGCTCCGGTATCACCAAGGGTACCAGAGCAAGGGCCAGGTCGAAAGGGATTGTCGTGGGTGTGTCAAAAATCTCTTTAATACCACAACAAACAACCTTGGATCCAATGTGAGTCCACTGCCCTGATAATGATGATGAATAATAATGATGATAAAATTGCATCCGCCCCACCAGGTATTGTAGCGCGTCACCTCCGTCTCTGTAGCGGCGAGGCGGCGGCATCAAAGGCGCGCTTATCTCGACTGACCGCCGTGCAAACACAAGCAAGCCCCCGC
>NW_028234443.1:27184102-27191602 GCF_977035675.1 Penaeus japonicus | reverse complement strand
TGGGTCGCTCTTTTCTTTTTTCTTTTTGTTTGTTTTTATAATGGTTTGAGAAAGGGGGAAAAGTCATGCCCTTTTTAGTAAATAACATAAGTGAACTAAAAGGTAACAACAAATAAACGAGAGCGAAAATAAACGAAGAAAAATGGTGAGCGAGAACAAATAATAAACGGCGTAAGCAAATAAATGCGAGGCGAGGGATGGCGGAGAGAATGAATGGGCGAATGAATGAACGGATGAATGGAAGGCGTGGGAGCGAGGTGGTCGTGGCGAGGAGGGAGGAGCGAGGGTGAGGAGGAGGGAGGAGGGAGGAGGGAGGAGGGGGGAGGGGGGGAGCGAGCGAGGGAGAGGAGGCGGTGGCGTGGAGTGGCGCGCGAGTGGCTAGGCTGGTGAGGGAAACATAACGTGAAATATGAGCATGAATAAACATTAAATAATGGTTTGATACCACTCGGTGCCGTGGATGTCTTTGGTGAGTGGATGGATGGTGAAAAAACATATGAATATGAAGAGAGATGGATGGAAATGGTGAAAGTAGAGCGAGGGTGAGGAGGGAGGAGGAGGAGGAGTGGTGAGTGAGCAGCGGCTGTGGTGGCGAGGGTGGGGGGAGGGGGGGAGGGGGGGGGGGAGAGGGGAGGTGAGGCCAGGCGGTGATTGATGGTTTGTGGGAACGAGGTGTGTATGGTGCTGGATGGTGAGTGAGGCGTGAATGAAGGGAGTATGGTTGTGGGTGAGGAATGTAGGTGAGGTATGAACATAAGAAGCATAAATGAATGAAAGAACAGAAATAATAACGAAATGGCTTGAACTTTACAAAATATAACATTATGCTGATCATTATAGCTTGATCAGAGCATAGTTTTGTGCAGCTCGGTTATGGTGTGGGTGGGAGACATCCCCCGATCGGTGCACGCGCGTGCATCACGTCGTGCGCCGACCTGGGGCCTCTCCCGCCCTTAAGGGCTGGCGGTACAAGGGTGCAACACGCGGTGGCGTGAGCGAAGCATTTTGGTACTGGGCGAAGATGGGTGGTGGAGCGTTCTCTCGCCTTCGCTCACTCGAGGTGGGCGGGGCGCGAGTCGCGGGCTGCCCACATTGCATAGAAAACGGTACAATTCTGAATGGTTCGTTCTATTGGGCTGCGTTTTCGTATTTTATCGTTTTTCTCGCGGGAGAAACATCCTCCGATCAGCGCTCACTCGCGCGTGGGCGGGTGGGCGCGGGTCCGAGGCCTTTCCCCGCGAATGCAGCTTACATATTATATAGTTACATGACACCTTACAAAATAATTAAATAGGAAATAACTGAACGAAAACATGAACGAAAGCATAAACGAAAAAACAGAACATTGCCGAGGGGGGAGCGTTCACCGGCCGGCGCTCGCTCTCGCGGGTCAGTGTGCTCCCTCCTCGGGACATCAACGGCGGTTATAAATCGGGTCAGGGGAATCTCCAAGGGCGAGCGGTAGTGTCCTGGGCCACCACGAGTGGTTGGTCTGTGTAGCCAAGTGTTTTTGGAATATGTCGTCGTAGTTTGTGTTTTCTAAGTGTTGTATGCGATCCCAGGCTCGCTTGCTGCGTGTGTGTATGCGTGTGTTAAGTGGCTCGATGTTATATGCTTCGTGGAGTGATTGTGCGGATATTCTGTACTGTGCTCTGTTTCGGTTTGATGTGTTGTTTATCCAGTATAGTGCTCTGTTCTGTATAGATTGCATCTTGGTTTTTTGGAATGTGGAGATTGCAATCAGTGGAATGGGCGTGTACTCGAGTATGGGTCTTACGATTGTTTTGTAGAGTCTGAGCTTTGTGTGGGGTGAGCAGGCATAAAACCTCCTCAGGCGTGTGAGAGTGGTGCGTGCTTGTTTCGTGCGGTGTTGTGCGTGCGTGAAAATGCCGTTTCTTTTGAAGTGTAAGCCTAACATGTTACCTGCTTGTGCGTATGGTATGTTTGTTCCGTTTAGTGTGATGAGTGGTGCGGTGCGTTGTGCGGCTGGTATGATGGTGAATTTGTTCGTGTTTGTTTGTATTTTCCATTTGTTTTCGTAAGTGTTGATAGTGTTGATGGCTGTTTGTGTGGCTGCTTTCATTATGTTTTTGGACTTGGAGGGGTGAGAGATGATTTGTGTGATGTCGTCTGCGTAGGCAATGTAGTTACTGAAGGGTGCTGGGTGTGGCATATCGGCGGTGTACAGGATATAGAGGGTTGGCGAGAGAACGCTCCCTTGTGGCACTCCACTTCTAAGGTGGATAGGGGGGCCGAGGAATGAACCAAGGCGGATGTTGGCAGTCCTGTGGTCCAGGAAGTTGCATAAGAGGCGTGTGAAGTGTTGAGGAAGTTGTAGTCGTGTTATTTTGTACTTGAGACCGTCATGCCAGACCTTATCAAAGGCCTTGGTGACGTCTCGTAGTATGATGTTGGTCTGGTGCTTGTTAGCGAGACTGAGCGCTATCTCCTCGTAAGCGAGAGCGATAGCGCTGTCAGTCCCCCTGTGAGGGCGAAAGCCGTGTTGCCTACTGTTGTGTAGATTGTTGTTTTCAAGGTGAGCTTTAAGTCTGTATGAAAGAATCCTCTCAAACATCTTCCCGGGAGTTTCAAGCAAGGAAATAGGCCTGAAACTCGTGACCTCGTGAGGTGGCTTCCCTGGCTTGGGTATTAATACAAGTGAAGCTTGTTTAAACCTGTCAGGGAAATATCCTGTTGCCAAGCATGCATTGAAGATCTGGCGTAGTCTACTGAACATATTAGGAGGTAAGTGTTGCATGAGAAGTTTGTTTATGTTACTAGCTCCTGGTGTAGTGTTTTTGGAGCGTATGTGAGCGTATCTCATGTCTTCTGGTGTGATAGGGTGAGAGAGAGGGTTGTCGGGTGTGAGATTGTCGAGTGTGACTGTTCGTGATGGGAGAATTAGGTGTTGCAGGTGTTGTAGTGTATTTGTGACCTCGGTCTCTGTGTCGGGGTCGAATGTTGCGTTCTCAGCAGGGGAGATTTGGAAGTTCTGTTGCCAGAACTCCCGGTGGACAGCCTCCATCCCCTCTGCTGTGTCTATCTTCTGTCTATTTGTGTTGTAGATGAATGTTGCAGTCTGTCTGTTCGATCCCATAAGTTTTCTGAATCTACTCCAGAAATCTTTGGGATCTTTCATGTTGTTGCATAGTTCTCGCGTGAGTGATTCCCAGTGTTGTTTATTCATGTAATTTGTTTCGTTGGTGAGTTGTATTTGAATTTCTCTGTATCGTGCGCGTAAGATAGTGTTCCATCCCTGTGTATCAGCAAGATCACGAAGATGTCTGTAAAGTATTTTCAGTGTTTTCAGGCGATGTGTTTCTCGGTAGTGTACGAGTGTTTTGAATGTTGTTTTGGGAATGTTCGCCGCGCGGGCAGTGTTTATGTCTGTGTACCACTGGTTGAGGTGGTCGTCTATGCTGTGAGTGAGGGACCCCTCGAGATCGGGAGTGCGTGTGTGTATAAGTGCTTGTTTGTACCCTTCCCAGTTTGCGTGTTTTAAATTCTCTCGGGGAGGTGTAGGAACCATGATTGGATTTGTGGATAGTGTTAAGATCACGGGGAGGTGATCGCTGGATGTGGCATCGCCTGTTACTATGTGGTGATTTAGGTTTGCATGTGTGTTAGCGAGAACTAAGTCTGGAGTAGTGGCTGTGTTGTGTCGAATGAGTGTGGGTGAGTGAGGACCGAGGTGGATGAGTCTGCCGTCGGAGATGAGTGAGGCGAGGCCTCGTCCGACGGCATTGGTGTCTCTGTAGCCGAAAAGTCTGTGGTGTGCGTTGAAATCTCCCATGATGTATGTTGGTTTTCTGTATCGCAGGAGCTGAAAGATATCTGGTTCGGAAAGATAGGGTCTTCGAGGAGGAATGTAGGTGGTGGCAAGGATGATAGGACCGTGAGGGGTGTCTATTTCTACTGCCATAAGTTCAGAGGAAAAGTTATGAAGAAGTTTGTGTTTTATGTTTTGTTTTACAGCAATTGCTACGCCGTCATCTCTTCCGTTTGTTTTGTTAGATGTGTAGGTGTTATAGGTGAAGATGCGAAGGGAATGAGGGTGCCTGAGAGAATGAGCGTTAATGAGGATGACGTCAGGGTCGAGTTGTCTGTAATGGTTTGTGAGTTCGTTTCTTCTGTTTGGTGTCCAGGTGAGTACGTTGTGATGAATGATTGTAAGTCTTGAGTGTAGTGACGTGTGAGTGGTGTGTGATGCAGCCATGGTGTTAGTTGGATGTGTTATACCAGCCGTTCTTTAGGTGTTCGAATTTCTGTTGTTTTAGTTTTTCTACCATGTTTGAGTGAATGAGCATGTTTCCCTCGCGCATGTGTTCTGTGATCTTTTGTTCGTGAATGTAGTTTTTGTATGTTTGGTTTGTGTATATCCATTTTACTGTTCCTCTGTGTATCTCGTGTGCAAGTTGTAGTTTGTTGAGGTGTTTGTGGCGTCCAGGCTCCGTTGCAAAAAGACGGATGCCATATGTCTCTGGGTTGAGGTCGTAACCATCTCGGTGACGCCGGGAGTGGTTATCGGCCTCGGAGTCTGTGGGGTTGTGTGCTTGTGTGGTTTTGGGTCTGACAGCGCGTGTTTGTTTTGTGTTGGGCGAGGGTGGTGGCGCGAGGGTGGTCGTGTTGGGTTGGCGTGAGGGTGATTGTGTCGGGGTGGGAATCGGTGTTGTGTTTGGCGTTGGGTGTGGCGTTATGTTTGGTGTGGGTCGTGGAGTGGGTGTTGGTTTTCTCTGTGGTGCAGCGTGGTGTTCTGCCTCTGGTTCGTCCTGTGGACCGAGGCAAGGTTGTGAGAGTTGTGTGGCTGTTATGTGTGTGTGTGGTGAGGTTGTGGAGTGCGTGACTGTTGTTTCTGTGGTTGTGTTAATGAGGTGAGGTGGGATGACCTTGAAGATTCCCCATGAGTCCCCGTTCCCGAGATCAAGTGAAGGCAGGTTGTTATCGCGCAAAACTTTTTGGACATGGTGACGAAAACCTAACTCTGGTTCCATGATGTTGCGAAGGTGAGCGTGAATAATGGCAGTCATTATGCCTACTGACAGGTTGTCTGGCATCTGTAGGATTACCTGTGGCTCTTTCTTCTCCTTCTCCTTCTCCTCCTTAACCTCTTTTATTTCTTTTATTAATGGTTTTAGCCATGCATTCTGGGTGGCTGCGATGGTTTGTTTTGCAGTTTGTTCTGCAACTTTTTTTATGGGGATTTCTGTCTTCTCTATTTCCCTTTTGGTTGCCTCCACTCGGGAGTTTTTGATAGCCTCTTTCCTTATCAGGCAGGAATTGGCCATAGTTCTGTGACCTTCGCCACAGTTGAGGCATCTTTTGGTGCTGGACTTACAGTCCCTGTAATTGTGGTTGTTGGCACCGCATTCAGAGCATAGCCGGAGGTTTTGTGCTTTGTCAGGGCAGGTAGCCTTTAGATGCCCGTACTTATAACAGTGCATGCACTGTGTAATATTAGTGAATCGTTCGGGCTCTATTTGGCGGGGGCTCACGAAAATGTGAAAAAGGTATAAACCTTTATCTTGCACCTTTGCTGCTGTCATGTGGTCAGAGAACTGTACTTTCATCAAGTAGCGATTCTTCATAATATAAATGTTGTCAATTTTAGCTTCAGGGAGATTCCTCTCAATCTCGCCTTTGATTGCCTCAGGCGTTTCTTTGACAAGTTCTCTGTCCAGGTGCTTGAAGACCAGCGTCAGCTTGGCCTTTAATTCAGGTGGCATTACTGGTTCGAATCCCTTAGTCTTTAGGAGGTTTACAGTGTGGTCGGTAAACATTGCTTCGGCGTTAGACTCATCTTGACACAAGATGATAAAATGGTCATGTGCGGTAATCAGTCTAAGGGTTCGTATTTCAGCATCAAAGAGGGCCTGCAGAAGGGCTTCCCTCTTAGCAAAAGAGGGTCGCCCGTCGGACGGTCGTACTTTAACTCTCATGACATGAGGGCAAAGGTACGACGATGGAGGAGGTAGTGAACCTACGCCTCTGACTCGAGGGCGTGGCAGGAATTACAAATCCCACCTCGTCCCCTTTTTGTGGGGGCTTATAGAGGTTTTGGATGTTCCAGCCTTAGTCAGAGGGGACCCTTTCCAGGGACCTATCCCTATCCCTACTCTCTAGAGTTGCAGATTTATGGAGATCTGCTAGTTCCCTGACCCTACGCCCGACCCACTCAGAGGAAGAACCGGCGGATTTCTCCGGTACCTCAGAGTCTTGGGGCTTTGTACGTGGTACCGCTCCCTGGTCCCAAACTGCTACAAGGGGACTGGGGCTGCAGCCCTCCCCCAGGCGAATACCAGACCCCACAAGGGGAATCTCGTAGGCCCAGGGAGAGTACAGGGAAAGGAACGAAAGAGAGTGGGAGAGAACAGTGGTCAAAAGATAACTTGATCACAGGGCCAAGAATAAACGCGATGATAGCCGAAGCTACGCGAGTATTCGTGGCTTGTTATTCAAGTTATAACCTTGCAAACAAAAAAAGGAGGTCAACAGCAAATAGAGTAGCCTGGTTGAGGTCGCGGAAAACCACGATAACTCAACGGAGCCGTCTATGAGCGGTTATGAGTCAAACTGTTTCTGGGAGCCTGGGGCTGGCAGAAACAAAAGTCTTCGCAAACAAATAGGTGCAAAATAAACAAAGTCAGGCTGGAGCTTGATTTTGATTTCTTTGTACCTTTATTGTTTGAAAGCTTAGTTTAACCTTGGTGACACCGATAAGGATTTTTCCTTTTATGGGCCGACACGGGCGCCAGCCTCAGGTGAGTGAGCCCCAGCTAGTGGCTCAACGGGCGTGGGAACCGTTGCCATCTAACGCTATCGGTAAGTTTCAACGGTGGGCGCCTATAAATAGGTAAGCTCTGGTTTTGGCTTGCAAGGTTTTTGAGATACCTATAAAGCAAGCATCATGTCAGGTCGTGGAAAGGGTGGTAAGGTCAAGGGCAAGTCAAAGTCCCGCTCGAGCAGGGCCGGCCTTCAGTTTCCTGTAGGTAGGATTCACCGCCTTCTGCGTAAGGGAAATTACGCTGAACGTGTCGGAGCAGGTGCCCCTGTGTACCTGGCTGCCGTCATGGAATACCTGGCTGCTGAGGTTCTCGAGCTGGCAGGTAACGCCGCCCGTGACAACAAGAAGACCCGTATCATCCCCCGTCACTTGCAGCTGGCTATCCGTAACGACGAGGAACTCAACAAGCTCCTCTCTGGTGTGACCATTGCCCAGGGTGGTGTCCTGCCTAACATCCAGGCTGTGCTCCTCCCCAAGAAGACTGAGAAGAAATAAATCTTTCTCTCGGTTGCCTCTTTTCAACAACATCGGCTCCTTTCGGAGCCACAAAATCTCCCTAGAGATGTAATTGACTACTCTATCAATCCCAAACTAATAAACTAGCTACTCAACCTCAAACCCCAAGCCCAAATGCATAGATTGCAATATCAATGTCATATTCTTCAATAACATTGTCATTATACTCAACTTATCAACAACTCACCGATGCCCCCACAACA
>NW_028234443.1:27167751-27179002 GCF_977035675.1 Penaeus japonicus | reverse complement strand
TATCGATAGGCGCCCTCTGCCAACAGAGGGGAGGAGGTTCAAACCGACACCATCCCGCCCTCCGGCACCCCGCGCCAGGCAGAGTACGAGACTCGCCCGACGCGGGTACCGTCGGAGGACGTTCCGGCCGTCGGCGGCAACCACCCGCACTGACCCGCGCGCGGGTTCTGTCTTCCCACGGGGCAGGTCACGGGATTTTGACCGTATTCCCTTTAGCCCGCAATCTGCCGGACTGATTTTTCCGTTCTCTCTTAGCCTTCCAACAGAGAGAGGGATAGAGGAGGAGAGGACCTTCGACCAGGCCCCTCCTCGTCTTTTGCTAGTCCTGTCATTGCGTCACGGCAAACCGATGATGGGGGGGAGTCGTGGCTCGCTCGCTCGCTCGCTCGCTCGAGAGGGCGGGAGGGATGCCCGCCCTTCAGGAGGCACAAGAGCTCGCCAAGACGCCGGCGGCGGGGGGGACGTGGTGCCGCCCCGCCCACAGGCGAGCCCCCTCGTCAGAGTCAGCGGCAGCGTAGGCTGCATTACTGCATCCGCCATGACAGGGGAGGAAGACAGGAGCGGAACCACGGCCGCCAAAGACTCGGGAGCTCGACCGGCGCCGACAAACCGAGAGCTCGCCAGACCCAACAGACAAAACAAACAGCTGGCTCGCTCCACCGGCTCGTGCCGACTCTACCCCCGCGCAAAAACAGGAGGAGGCCTCGGCAAAACACAACAGCCGCCGCCGCCTGCCGCCGCGCTCCACCACTGCTTTCTTGTGGCATTTTCCAGGGGATGGGAGGGAAGCTATCCTCGGACTAAGGGCCGACTTAACCACGACCAAGCGATGTTGGCGGGGAACCCTCCTCCGCTTCGGTCAACGAGGGTCCGGCTTGCTCGAGCATTTGCTACTACCACCAAGATCCGCACCGGTGGCGGCTCCAGACGAGACCACCCCGTATCCTTCTCAGCGCACCACCGCGCCCTCCTACTCGCCGGGGCCTCGAGACCTCCTCGTCGCAGCCAATAGTGCGCCCGGCGGTAGAGTATCGGGAGGATGCTTGAGCGCCATGCCATTTTCGGGGTTACTTGCTTCGGCAGGTGAGTTGTTACACACTCCTTAGCGGATTCCAACTTCCATGGCCACCGTCCTGCTGTCTATAGCAAGCAACTCCCTTCCATGGGATCGGAATTAGCATCCATTTAGGCCCCTTAACTCCACGTTTTGTTCATCTCACAGCGCCAGTTCTGCTTACCCAAATTGGCCCACTAGGCACTCCGATTCTCGTCCGGGGCTTCAGCGAAGCAAGCCCGGCACCTCACCCATTTAAAGTTTGAGAATGGGCTGAGGACATTTCGCCCCCAACACCCCTAGTCATTCGCTTTACCGGATGGAACTCGTTCGACATGAGCGCCAGCTATCCTGAGGGAAACTTCGGAGGGAACCAGCTACTAGATAGTTCGATTGGTCTTTCGCCCCTATACTCAGCTCTGGCGATCGATTTGCACGTCAGAAACGCTTCGGACCTCCACCAGGGTTTCCCCTGGCTTCATCCTGGCCAAGCATAGTTCACTATCTTTCGGGTCCCAACATTTATGCTCTGGGTACCCGCCGACACATCCGGACGCCGGAAACCCGCCCGGGGAGGGCGGCGGCGCCCGTTCGTCATGGCGAGTCCCGGGCCTGCGCCCCCCGAAAGGCCCCCGCCCGAAGGAAGGGACCCCGGCGTGCGGGAGCGGAAGCGGGACTCCGCGCCGTCCCGGGGAGGAAAGTCAGTCACTCCGTCCGGGTGCACGCGGCCGCCCGCTCGCCGAGGGATCGGCCCAATCACTTTCATTGCGCCCGTGGGTTTAGTGCGCCCATTGACTCGCATACATGTTGGACAGAGGGGCGAGAAACCCCATCTCCCGACACGCGGCACGCGCCGCCGGTTCCTGCCAGAACCCGGGCCTCAGACGCCCCAAACCCCAACGCGTCGCGGCGACCTACTGCGGGGGGAAGATCGCCCGCCGGCGCCGGGCAGGCGGCGGGCCGCGCCCCCCTGCCTCCCCCGACCCCGAAGGATCGAGAGAAAGGGAGGTCTTGCGACCATCGCGCGCCGCCCGGCGAACCATCGCTCATCGAGGAATAGGGTCTTAAGGGAACGTCTGGACAACGCAAGGGACTTTAGCGAGGCGGGGACGTGGAGAACAACCTCCCACACCTCTCTCCCGAGCGCCTTCCTTCGGAAGTCCAGCGAACTCCCCAGGGCGCCTAGCGGTGCAAAGGCAAAGGGGACGAGCCCCCCGGCCTCGCACCCACGGCAAGGTCAACAGCCCGCCGTCGCTAATGGACGACGGGCCCCATGGTGCTTAGCAGGCCTCCACACCTTGGCCAGCTTCTGGGGGCCGCACGCATGCATGCAGTCCCCCGCCCGCTGGCCGTCCGGCACGGAGGCCCCCGCACGGCGATCTTTCGCCTCACTCTCAACAGAAACACTGTGTCGGCCTACCGGAGAACGGGCGGCGGGGGGGCCGCCGCAGCCGTCCATACTGTCTCCCGGTAGGCAACGTCACGACACTCGAGGGAGGGTGGCGGCCGTCCTTCGAAGAAGGCACAGGGCCGCCGCAATGTGCGTTCGACACGTCGATGGAATCACGGGACAATTGCGATAGCCATCAGACTACGCTTTTTGCCGCGGTCTTCCTCGACCCACGAGCCAAGTGATCCCCCGTTAAGAGTCTTGGAGAGGTTTTTTTCGAGTTCGCACGCGACTCGCTCGCCTCCCACCCGACCAGGGGCCGAGGGGAAGTAAACAACTCGTTTGAAAAAACAAAAGCTAAGCACAGACCGCGACACGGACGTCGTCGATCCCAGCTGGCCACGAAAAGTCCCGGTAACCCAGGCGGGGCGGGAAAGAGATTAACTTTGGGGTTCGGCGCCTCCACCCTTTTTTTTTTAAGCTCCACCCGCCTCCTTTCCCTCCTACAGCGAGAGAGAGACAGAGGGGTACCAGAGCCTATCATCATAAGGAGGAGGAGAGCCGGGAGCCGTCCCGAGAGCCCCCCGTAATGGCGTTCGAAAGAAGAAGAAGAAGAAGGGCCGATGCACGGTACGTCCACCGCTGCATTATTTCCTTCGACAGGGCCCGCCCTTCCAAGCCGGGAGGGGTCCTCACGGCCCCCTCTCGACGGACCGCGATTGGGCAAGCAAGCCAGCCAAAAGCTAGCGAGCGATCTCGGGTCGGTAATGATCCTTCCGCAGGTTCACCTACGGAAACCTTGTTACGACTTTTACTTCCTCTAAATGACCCAGCTTGGACACCTTTCCGTCGACCCGAGGGCGCTGACTGACGGGCAGCAGCGGCTCCAAGGGCGCCAGTCCGGTGCCCTCACTAGACCATTCAATCGGTAGTAGCGACGGGCGGTGTGTACAAAGGGCAGGGACTAAATCGGTGCAATCTGGTGAATTGCGCCTACTGGGAATTCCTCGTTCATGGGGAACATTTGCAAGCCCCAATCCCCTTTACGGACAGCTTTCACGAGGTTACCCGCTCCTCTCGGAGCGGGGACAGCTCGCTGAACTCTCCATTGTAGCGCGCGTGCGGCCCAGAACATCTAAGGGCATCACAGACCTGTTATGGCTCAATCTCTCGTGCGGCTAGTATATTTTTTGCTGCCGCTTATCCCTCTAAGAAGAAGATTGCGAAGCGGACGCCAGTTTCCGAAGCCGGGGCGAACACCGCGGCGGAGGAGCAGCCACGCGCAACGAGGCAGAACCCCGCACGCGCAACCACCGCCGCCCGCGCGCGGGCCGCACCCGGCCCGGCTTTAGGGACTCGTCGCCGCCCTGGAAGGCGGCGCGAGGACGAGACCCGTCGACTATTTAGCAGGCTAGAGTCTCGTTCGTTATCGGAATTAACCAGACAGATCACTCCACCAACTAAGAACGGCCATGCACCACCACCCACCGAATCGAGAAAGAGCCTTCATTCTGTCAATCCTTCCGGTGTCCGGGCCTGGTGAGTTTCCCCGTGTTGAGTCAAATTGAGCCGCAGGCTCCACTCCTGGTGGTGCCCTTCCGTCAATTCCTTTAAGTTTCAGCTTTGCAACCATACTTCCCCCGGAACTCAAAGACTTTGGTTTCCCGGAAGCTCCCCGCCGGGTCATGGGAATAACTGCGGCGGATCGCTAGTCAGCATCGTTTAAGGTTAGAACTAGGGCGGTATCTGATCGCCTTCGAACCTCTAACTTTCGTTCTTGATCAATGAAAACATCCTTGGCAGATGCTTTCGCATTAGGTCGTCATGCGACGGTCTAAGAATTTCACCTCTGGCGTCGCAGTACGAATGCCCCCGTCTGCTTCTCTTAATCATTACCTCGGGTTCCGAAAAACCGACAAAATAGAACCGAGGTCCTCTTCCATCATTCCATGCACGACCATTCGGGCTGTAAGCAATCGTCAGCCTGCTCTGAGCACTCTAATTTTTTCAAAGTAAACGTGCCGGCCACAAGGGGACACCCGGTTAAGGGCATACAAACCCCCTGCAAGCCGGCGGGGACACAGCTCGGAACCCGGCAGTGACCGCCGCTAAGGCGGACCGCCGGTCCGGAGCAGAGTTCCAACTACGAGCGTTTCAACCGCAACAACTTTAATATACGCTAGTGGAGCTGGAATTACCGCGGCGGCTGGCACCAGACTTGCCCTCCACTTGATCCTCGTACAAGGATTTAAAGTGTACTCATTCCAATTGCGAAGCCCCGTTCGGGGCTCGCAACAGTATTTTTCGTCACTACCTCCCCGTGCCGGGAGTGGGTAATTTGCGCGCCTGCTGCCTTCCTTAGATGTGGTAGCCGTCTCTCAGGCTCCCTCTCCGGAATCGAACCCTGATTCCCCGTTACCCGTGATAGCCATTGTAGGCGTTTAACCTACAATCGAGAGCTGATAAGGCAGACGCCTGCAGGACGCGGCGCCGACCCAACCCGTCAGGGAGGGGTCGTGCGCTCGGCAAAAGTTATTCTGTTTCACCAAGAGAGTCAGGCGCGCGGCCCTCGCGAGCCGCGCGCCCAGGGGTTTTGGTCTAATAAAAGCGCTCCTCCCTCGCGGTCGGAGACTCCAAAGGCATGTATTAGCTCTAGAATTACCACAGTTATCCAAGTAATGCGGTTCAGCAGAGATCCAATGAGTTGTATCTGATTTAATGAGCCGTCCGCGGTTTCGCCTTAAGTCGGCCTGTACTTACACATGCATGGCTTAATCTTTGAGACAAGCATATGACTACTGGCAGGATCAACCAGGTAGCACATAGCAATAACAGCACACCAGTCGTCAACGACCCGCCGCCGCCGCCGCCACTGCTGCCGCCCGCGCCACAGCGGGGGGGGAGCCGGCGACGGAAGACGGGGACCGTCTACCGATGGAGGCACAAGCTCTACTGCTCGCCGCCTTCTTCTTCTTCTTCCGCCTCCACCACCACCACCACCTCTTCCTCCTTTTTACGGGAGGCTGGCGGCGGCGGCGGCGGCAGCAGCAGCAGAGAGAGAGCTGGCGAGTTTTTCGAGGGCGTTCAAAAAAGGGGCTATCGGCGCCGCTACCAGGGGAAAAGGGGGAACTCGCCGGGCCAGAACAAAAGAGCACGGCCGCGACATGCCCCCTCCCGGGCGCTAACCTCCAAGTAAAAGGCCCACACCCCAGAGCACGCACCCTCCAAAAGAGCTTGGCATCCCAAGCCACTGGCCCGTCCGCCAGCGCCCGAGTCGTCGTCCTCCATTCTTCCTACCGTGGCCGAGCCCAAAAAGGGGCAGAGGCCCCGCGTAGGAGACTCCAGAGGAGAGGCGGGACGAAAATCAGGAGGAGGAGGGGCAGCGCCCAAGGCGTGGGCCCAGCCCGACAGCAAGGGGGGGGAAGGCACCCGAGCGTCGAGCCAGTTCCAAAAAGGAAAAACCATGTCAATCACATGGGCGGATCAAAGACGGTGATTGCCGAAAGAGCTTCCTCTCGTCGCAGGTTACGCACACCCGGGATCTAACTCGGCGTTACCGGCCGTGGCCGACGGGAGTACAGACCCAAGGGCGGACCGCGCGAGGGTGAGGCCGCGAAGGGCACTCGGGAAACAATTCCGAACGGAAACAGAGAAGGGGGGGCAGCCGCATATATGAAGGGCAGGGCCCGGCCGGCCGTCGGCGGCGCGAGGACTGGTTACCTCGGCGGCCTCGGGCCAACCAGAAGGGCGCGAGCCCACGGCTATTGCTGTGAAAGGTGGGCCAGACGGGGTTTTTTACGCCCACAGTCGCTCCCGAGGCAAGAGAGAGGGGGAGGGTTTGGCCGGCCCGCCGACGAGCAAAAGAGACGCGGCGCACCGAGCGAGGGGGAGAGGGGCCGCAATCGCTCGGCGAAAATCGCTGCGTCCTGTGCACTCAGGGGAGGGCGCAGGCCTGGAAGAGCAGGGGGGACTAAGGACAGAGCCGGCTCGGCGGGGCACAACCGAGGCCAGGACTCCGCCCACGCTGCGGACGGCTCCCCCCTACCTTTATCCGGACGGCTGGTTAGGGCCCGAGACCACAACAACACCGCAAAGTCCGCAACGCCCACGCCACCGGGGCGGCTCCAAAGGGGAGGAGGCCCGCCTGGACCCAAAGGCGGACGCCAAGGCAGGGGCGCCCAGGCGCCACGGCAACCCCAAAGGTCGGCCCGCTGGGGCGGAGAGAGCAACGCCTTCTGCGCTCGGGCGGCCCGAGGCAGAGCCGCCGCCCGCCACACCAGGCCACAGCCGGACCGGCGGCCCGAGAGGAGGAAGAACGCCAGCCAAGGAGTCCACCAAGGAAGGAGGCGCCCCCCGGGGGAAGGCGACGGGCGCACCGCCGCCCCCGGCTCGGAGGCGCCCGCCACCCGCGACCGCCCGGCCACGGACCGAGGCCGAGGCCGCCCCCGAGCCACAGGAGGTCCGAGCCGAACCCGCGGCTCGGGAGGAGGCAAAACTCAAGGCCCGCCAAACCCAGGCGGCGGCCGGAGAGGAAGCCTCCCCCTATATATATCCGGACGGCTGGTTAGGGCCCGGGACCGCACCAACCCCGCCCAAAACCAAGACCCGCACCCGCGCGGGAGGCTCGCGCCCATGGCCCGCCCACCTGGCCACGAATGAACGGCCGCACTCCGCTCAAGGCGCCCTCTCCCGCGACCCGCGCCCCGGGCTCGCGCCCGAGGCCCGCGCCACCTGGAATGGGGAACGCACCGGGCGGCAGGCGCAACCGCCGTTCCCCGGCTCGGAGGCGCCCGCCACCCGCGCCCGCCGCGCGCCCCGGCCCGAGGCCGAGCCGGCGCCCGCCACAGGAGGCCCGAGCCGAAGCGGAGGCTCGAGAGGAGGAGGAACAAACCAATCCCCCAAGATAGGGAGGCGCGCCCCTCGAGAAGGCGGCAGGCGCCTCCGCGCCGCCACAGGAGGCCCCCGCCGAAGCGGAGGCTCGAGAGGAGGAGGAGGAGGAACAAACCAGTCCCCCCAAGAAGGGAGGCGCCCCTCTTCTGGACGCCACGGCCGGACCTCCGCCCGTCCGGCGGCCCGAGGGGAGGAAAAAACACGAGCCAATCCACCAACGAAGGAGCCTCTCGCCCGCCACACCATGCCATGCCACAGCCGGACCGGCGGCCCGAGAGGAGGAAGAACGCCAGCCAAGGAGTCCACCAAGGAAGGAGGCGCCCCCCGGGGGAAGGCGACGGGCGCACCGCCGCCCCCGGCTCGGAGGCGCCCGCCACCCGCGACCGCCCGGCCACGGACCGAGGCCGAGGCCGCCCCCGAGCCACAGGAGGTCCGAGCCGAACCCGCGGCTCGGGAGGAGGCAAAACTCAAGGCCCGCCAAACCCAGGCGGCGGCCGGAGAGGAAGCCTCCCCCTATATATATCCGGACGGCTGGTTAGGGCCCGGGACCGCACCAACCCCGCCCAAAACCAAGACCCGCACCCGCGCGGGAGGCTCGCGCCCATGGCCCGCCCACCTGGCCACGAATGAACGGCCGCACTCCGCTCAAGGCGCCCTCTCCCGCGACCCGCGCCCCGGGCTCGCGCCCAAGGCCCGCGCCACCTGGAATGGGGAACGCACCGGGCGGCAGGCGCAACCGCCGTTCCCCGGCTCGGAGGCGACCGCCACCCGCGCCCGCCGCGCGCCCCCTCGGGCCGAGGCCGAGCCGGCGCCCGCCACAGGAGGCCCGAGCCGAAGCGGAGGCTCGGGAGGAGGAGGAGGAGGAACAAACCAAATCCCCCCCAAGATAGGGAGGCGCGCCCCTCGGGAAGGCGGCAGGCTCCTCCGCGCAAGCCACAGAAAGCCCCTTGCCGAAGCGGCGGCTCGAGAGGAGGAGGAGGAGGATCAAACCAATCCCCCAAGGAAGGCGGCAGGCGGCGACAGGCGCACCGCCGCCCCCCGGCTCGCAGGCGCCCGCCACCCGCGACCGCCCGGCCACGGGGGCCGAGGCCAGGACGCCCGCAAGCCACAGGAGGCCCGAGCCGGACCCGCGGCTCGAGAGGAGGCAAACCCTGCAGGAGGGAGGCGCCCCCCAAGAGACTCCCGCGACAGGCGCACCGCCGTTCCTCGGCTCGCAGGCGCCCGCCACCCGCGACCGCCGCGCGCCCCCTTCGGGCCGAGGCCGAGCCGGCGCCCCCAAGCCACGGGGAGGCCCGAGCCGGACCCGCGGCTCGGGAGGAGGCAAAACTCAAGGCCCGCCAAACCCAGGCGGCGGCCGGAGAGGAAGCCTCCCCCTATATATATCCGGACGGCTGGTTAGGGCCCGGGACCGCACCAACCCCGCCCAAAACCAAGACCCGCACCCGCGCGGGAGGCTCGGGCCCAAGGCCCGCCCACCTGGCCACGGATGAACGGCCGCACTCCGCTCAAGGCGCCCTCTCCCGCGACCCGCGCCCCGGGCTCGCGCCCAAGGCCCGCGCCACCTGGAATGGGGAACGCACCGGGCGGCAGGCGCAACCGCCGTCCCCCGGCTCGGAGGCGCCCGCCACCCGCGCCCGCCGCGCGCCCCCTTCGGGCCGAGGCCGAGCCGGCGCCCGCAAGCCACAGGAGGCCCGAGCCGGACCCGCGGCTCGGGAGGAGGCAAACCCTGCAGGAGGGAGGCGCCCCCCAAGAGACTCCGGCGACAGGCGCACCGCCGTTTCCCCGGCTCGCAGGCGCCCGCCACCCGCGACCGTCGCGCGCCCCCTTCGGGCCGAGGCCGAGCCGGCGCCCGCAAGCCACAGGAGGCCCGAGCCGGACCCGCGGCTCGGGAGGAGGCAAGCCCTGCAGGAGGGAGGCGCCCCCCAAGAGACTCCCGCGACAGGCGCACCGCCGTTTCCCCGGCTCGCAGGCGCCCGCCACCCGCGACCGCCCGGCCACGGGGGCCGAGGCCAGGACGCCCGCGACCCACAGGAGGCCCGAGCCGGACCCGCGGCTCGGGAGGAGGCAAACCCTGCAGGAGGGAGGCGCCCCCCAAGAGACTCCCGCGACAGGCGCACCGCCGTTCCCCGGCTCGCAGGCGCCCGCCACCCGCGACCGCCGCGCGCCCCCTCGGGCCGAGGCCGAGCCGGCGCCCGCGACCCACAGGAGGCCCGAGCCGGACCCGCGGCTCGGGAGGAGGCAAAACTCAAGGCCCAGGCGGCGGCCGGAAGGGAGCCTCCCCCTACATATATCCGGACGGCTGGTTAGGGCCCGAGACCACAACAACACCGTCGAAACCGACCCCCCGGACCCGTGCAAAAGGCTCGGGCCCAAGGCCCGCCCACCTGGACCCTAATGAAGGGCCACTCAAGGACCCTCGCCGCCCCCCCCCGCCAGCCGGAGTACGGGCTTGCGCCCACCTTCCCGAGTACGGGCTTGTGTTTCCCCCCCCCCCCCCTCACACACCCCTCCCCCCGCCACCTTTCCGGAGTAAGGGCTCCCCCCCCCCCGCCATTCCAGGCAGGAGAAGTGAAGTGAAGTGAAGTGAAGTAGAGTCAGGAAGTAAGTAAGTAAAGTCAAAGTAGGTAGGTAGGTAAAGTAAAGCAATGGAATGGAATGGAATGGAATGGAATGGGTGTATACATATACATCATATAACGTAACAAAGACAATATTGATAGGGTATAATCTGTAGCTCCGCGTCCGCCTCACGCCATCTACTGGCTTCTCTTCATTCTCTCCCTCCCACCGCCGGCCGGCCGGCCGCCAAGACAGATATTTCTGACCCTCACTCGTAATCCATCAAGAAGAAGAAGGAAGAAGAAGAAGAAGAAGAACAAGAGCACAAGTCCCAATAAAAATCTCCTCGTTTCTTCCAGGAAAAGAGGGGAGGGGAGGGAAAGGGGCAAGGCTACTAAGCCCTCGGCAGAAAAAATCGGAGGAGGCCTTCTCGGCACAGAGGCTGCTGCGCAGGCGCTCCACTCGATCACAAACTTTACATTATTAATCAAGCCGCCCTTGCTCTCACGGACGGACTTTCTCTCTTTTTTCCATCTCGTCGTTGTTGTTGTTCTTACGCCTCGCGCGGGGACTGGAGGAGGAGGAGGAGGAGGAGGGGACTGTTGACGCTGCATGCATGCATGCACGCACGCAGCTCCTTTTGTCTCTCGATCGTCCTCGCTCTCCCGCCGCTCGCGGGGAAGACGACAACAACAACAAAACCTTCCGACTAAAGGGGACAAGTCTCACTCAATCGCAGGAAAGGAGGAGCCTGCTCTAGAAATTACGACACCCCAGCCGACAAGTCAGTCGTATGCAGACGGTTCGGTACGGCACACCGGACCTGGTTTACTCTTTATCGAGGAAGCTGGTTGCCAAAGGGAGGCCCCCCTTACAACTCCGGGGCGACGACCGACCGCGGACGCGCCGCGCGAGCCCGCGAAGACCCGCTAAACGCGCACCGCGGCCACTGGCCGCCGACTAGGACCTCCCCCCTTCGACCGTGGCAGTCGCGTGATTTCCTCTTGCATGGGCACAGTCCGCCGCGCGCGTCCCTCCGGAAAGGGAGCACGCGGCGTCTAAACTGACAGGGCGTTTAGACCACTCGCCGATCCGTTGCGCCGCACGCGATCACGTCGCTTAACGCTCAGCGCGGTTTCCCCCTTGAGAGGCTTTCAGGGGTAAAACCTGCCGGACGTGGCTGCCCTCCGAAAGTGGCCTGTCGACCAAGAGGCGCACCATTGGTCCGGACCCACCGTTCCTCTCGTACTGGGCGGGGCTGCTGTCGCGACATGCCTTACGTTGTTAACGGTAGGGTAAAACTAACCTGTCTCGCGACGGTCTAAACCCAGCTCACGTTCCCTTTGAAAGGGTGAACA
>NW_028234443.1:27152751-27155251 GCF_977035675.1 Penaeus japonicus | reverse complement strand
CTAACAATATCAAATCAAATCAATTACCAACTCTACACACACTCACACAAGACAATAACCACTCTCTCTCTCACTCACACCGTATCCCACACTCAAACATACATAACACACACAACCACAAACAAACACACAAAACACACTAACACACACAAAAACACTATATCTACTCAATCCACAAACGCACACAAACTTCCAAAACACACTTCCACTCACACACTAACAAACACTCAAACTACCACTATATCACAAACACAATCCCTCTCTATCTAAACCTATAGCCATCCACACTCAATAATATAAATCAAGATCTCAAAATCAATCATATCAACACTCTCTATATAGCAACCCTCTATATAAAACTTATATCTAACTCTGCTATCTAAATCTATCTCTCATCACCACTAAAATCTATATGCTTACAACTATACTAAACACTCTAACTCAACTATCGAACACACACAAAACTCTCTCTATAAATATCTATCCACCTCCCCACCCCCCCACCCCCCAGCCACACCACACACCTAAATCTACCCATTATCAACATAACTATATAAATATCTATATATCTATATATACTTAAAATATATATATCTCTAAAATAATACATAAATCATATATCTAAATATATATATATAAATATAAATATAAATATCTCTATAAATATCTCTATATATACAAAATGGTGTGTGTGTGTGAGTGTGTATGTAGTGTGTGGTTTGTAGAGAAACCATCTATCTAACAAAATATCAAATATATAACACACAATATATAACTATATAACTACACACTATCCACTCACTAACAGATGAGTAGTGTTTGAGAGAGAGATAGAGTGACAGAGTTAGAGTCTCCCTCACACTCTATCAAACTCTCACTCAATCTCACACACTATCACACACTCACTCAATCTCTCACCATCTCTCACTCACAGCCACTAACACACCTCTACTCCTCTCGCACTCTCTCAAATCACTATAACTCTCAACCTCTCACACACTCCAAACACTAAGTAACACTATATACGGGGGGTGGGGGGGGGGTGGGGGGGGGGGGGGGTGGGAGGGAGGGTGTTTTAATATATATATCTAACTACTCTAAACACTCTCACTAAACATATATAAATAAACAAATCAGCACTCTAAACATCAATACATACTCTAATCACACACAAATATATATCTATAAAAAATACTATACACTATCACAAAATCACTAAATGAGTGTGTGATAGTGTGTATAGAGTGTGTTAGAGAGTGTAAGAGTGTGTGTGTGTCGATGAGATGGAGTATCCAACACAATCTATCCCTCAAACTCAATCACACTCTCTAACTCAACTATCACAATAAAAATATCTCACTATGATCTATCATAATAACTACTAATACAATCACCTCACACACACACTCTCACACACTCTATACACAAACCCACACATACACACCCAAAAACAAACACACACACACACACACTCTCATCTCACACACACAAACGCAACATATACAATACAAAAAACTAAAACTCAAAATCTAAATAACAAAACACTCAATATCTCAAAAACCACATACTCGTATCATAACTCCCACTCTCTAACTCACTCACAATCACACAACTCACTCATCGTAGCTATATATAATACTGAAATACACCCACCCACCCACACAACCCCCACCCCCACACCCCCACACACACACACAGCATACCTATAAAAATAAAACTATATATAATTATATAAATATATATAAAATAAACTAAATATCTATCACAAAAAATCAATCTATCTAAATTTATATCTATATATATCCATACTACTGTTATACATATCACTATATATATATATATATAATAATATATCTATATAAGCGATATATAATAAATAAATATACATAAACTACGTATCCATAAATACGTCTATCTAGATAAGTATAAATATACTAGTATATCTCTATCTCCTAACACTAATATATAAAAATCATCTAAATCTTAATATATCTTTAACATATATAAATAAGTATATAATATTAATCTCTAATAAAAAAACATATAAACTCTCAAACTCAAAATATCGATATTACCTACTATTGTATCTCTCATTAAAATAATATCTCATCTCTCATATAGCCATATTAATCAACACTATATATATATATCTCTCACTACTAAATTATATATTCACAAACCAAACAACACTAACAACTTTTATCACTAACAAACTAAATCTCCATACACCTCCCACACAATACTACTCTCTCTCTCTAACACTCTCTCTAACTATCTAACTCTATATCACAAAAATTAACAATCACCCTCTTTATCACTCCCTCACGACTAAAACTGTATCACAATCTCTATCATAAATATCAAATATCACACACTATATCACCTCAGGAACACTCACTGTAACACACCCCCTCACACACACAAATATACACTAATATATCACACTCTCTCTCTAACTCGACATCTCACTAAGTTCTATAACACTCTAACACTCACATTC
>NW_028234443.1:27145251-27147751 GCF_977035675.1 Penaeus japonicus | reverse complement strand
TATATAATTAATAGACATGTTTTCAAAGAGTGGTTTCACAATGATGTCCGGTCTGTTTTGCCTGTATGGTTCTGTCTGTGTGTACAGAAAAAATCCCACAAGATGGTAACATTCTTTCCATTGGTTACTGTTTCGGTTCGTGTTGAAAAATTGCTAGTAGTCTCTATTCCATAGTGGTTACAAATACCCAAATGAAGGTATTGACCCACTCTATCGTGTCTCCGAACATACTCACTTGGGGCTAATATAGAACAACCAGCCCCGAGATAAGATGGTCAACCGTTTCAGTTATATGTCAAAAAAAAGATATTTGACCTGATAATTACGGGTAAATAAATAAATCTTGATCTTGTGCTTGCAATGATGAAGCCTTCTGTCTCTGCTTCAGACCTGAACCACGTAGCCACTAATGGGTTGCTGTTTGATCAACATTCAGCTTGTTTGCTTCGGGTTAGGTACTGTCCATGCAGAGGTTTCTGGACTCCATCTCTCTGCAAGCATTTCTTGACCTTCTTTTTAGCACTAATCTTAGCTTTCTTTGCAACCTTTAGTCGCAATCTAATTGCTGTTCCTCAACTATAGGGTCAACTTCAAATTCTTTCAAATTTTTCCCTTCTTTTCAGATGGAATGGAGTTTTTTAGTACTTTCGTGTTGCAGTATCAGCTGCAAACATCAGTTCGTTTGAAAAATGTAAAATTGTAACTAATGTTTCATGCAACAGTGCTTGTCATTATAGGTTAGTTCTAACTGGATAAGTACCAGACCACCTTTTCTAGGTAAGTACAACGATAACATCTGGTCTTTGGGTGGAGCATTTTATTTGCAGTAAGAAGCTTTCTCAGTTTTCCTATCATTCTTTGAAGGTCGGGAAGGTTAGTTGATGATGTTATATACTGTACTGAACTACTAGAACAGCTAAAGTGTTTACTGCCTCAACTCTATTTTTTGAATTCAGTTCTGTTTTCAGAACTAGCTTGACGCGTCGATAGTACTCCTTTCTTACTTTCTCTTTCATCTTTGCATGGTCTATTCCGTCTCCTTCGCAGACACCCAGGTACTTGTAACTATCCTCTGGGTTAAGTTCTTTGATGACTGTGTCAATATCAAGTTGAATAGGGGTAGATTCTCTAAGTTTGCCTCTAACAAAGGAAGCTTTTGTCAAGACCAAAGTCCATGCAAATATCATTACTGAATTCTTTAACAGTTGTCAGAAGCCCTTCAAGTTGTTGATCATTCTTGGCGAAAAGTTTCAGGTCATACATGTAAAACAGATGATTCAAAACTTTCTGGAAGATGTTGTAACCAGCACCAGTGTTGTTGAGTTCATTGGATAGTGGAATCAAAGAAATGCAGAAAAGGAGAGGAGAAAGTGAGTCTCCTTGGAAAATTCCACGCTTGATCTTAATAGCGTTAGATTCACCTACCCCTTCATTATGGGACAGAAACAATTTGGTGTGCCACTTTGACATACTGTTTCGGAGAAAGTTTGAAATAACAGGGGAGATTTTGTAAAGCTCCAAACTGCGCAGAATCCAGTCGTGTGGGACACTATCAAAAGCCTTCCGATAATCGATCCATGCTGTACTAAGATTTTTGTGGTGAGTTTTACAGTTTTCTAAAATCATGCGATTAATCAGAAGTTGGTCTTTACAACCATAAGAATTATGTTTACAGCCTTTCTGTTCATTTGGTAACATTTGATTTTCTTCGAGGAAATTGTACATTCTATCAGTAATTATTGATGTCAAGGTTTTGTAAATAGTGTTAAGACAGGTTATTGGTCTATAATTCTTTGGGTTTTCCGTTTCTTGGGTTTTAGGCAGAAGATACGTTACTCCCTCAGTAAGCCAGTCAGGAATAGATTCTGGTTGATCAATAATGTTATTCATCGAATCAACGAGGGGTTTGTGGAGTTCAGACAGTACATTTAGCCAGAAATTAGGGATCTTGTCTATTCCTGGAGACTTCCACTTATGCGATTTGCCTAAAGCAACCTCGAGCTCTTTCACAGTTATCTCTACCCAGTCCTGTTGTTCAACCTCTCTCATTCTTTCCTCTTCTCTACCTAGCCAAGGTGTTTCAGCGTCAAGCGTCTTCTCTTTACCCCATATATCTTTCCAAAAGTCTTCTACCTTATCCATTTCAGGTGGATCCTTAATATCAATTTTATTTTTGCCTATTTCTCTATAAAATTTCTTAGCATCTGTCTTGAAGATTTTGTTTTGCCTATAAAACTTTGTTCTCTTATCATATCTTCTGAGTCGTTGTGCTTTCAATTGCATCTTTTGAGTGTTGGTTTCTTTTGCTATTTCTAGGGATGCCCTATCTGTGATGTTGTTCTTTTTCATAATGGTTTTTGCCTTTCTTGTTTTCACATTTGTTCCTTTCAACATTTCATCAAGAATTGATATTTCCGCTCGCAGAGAATCAATTTCTTTTTGAAGTTTAACCTTCCATTTTGGGGGCTTATTGGTATTGTATTGTCTCTTTTTCTTCACT
>NW_028234443.1:27130251-27132751 GCF_977035675.1 Penaeus japonicus | reverse complement strand
TATATATATATATATATATATATATATATATATATATATATATTAATCTCCCAATCATATATATTCTTCATGATAAACAAAAAAATCCTATCTCCTTTTAATACACATTTCAATCTCCCTTGCTCAATTACTTCCAAATGTTGGGGGAGGAAAAACACCTGTATTTGAGAAACAAATGTCCTTTTATCTCTCTGAGATGAGTAAAAAGAAACTTTTTTCTCTTTAATTATAACTTAACGTGCCTGTCTTCATCAAATCGCTTTGTATGAGAACAATCTTTAACAAAATTAATTTGTAGGCCCATGCATACCTCGAGTTTCATTACCATACGGGCTTGCGGAAATATTGTAGGCACGTAAGTATTTACAAACATTATGATTATTTTCACGGCTTAGCTGTCCTTGTTACATTCTTTATAATGCATATCTTAAGATGAAAAAGATGTATCATATACAAACATTATTTTCAGCCAAATGGTAGTATTTGATCCCTTGAATACCGCACTGCTTTTGGTCGCTAGTAACATTTTCAGCTCCACCAATCATTTTACTTGTCTCTCTACCGCCCCAAAACGATTTTTTCCCCGGAGGTCTTCATAAGGATGTAACCACCACTGAGGTTAAACTTTGTCTTCATAGCATACTGTATCCCCGTTTATGTGGACTCGATAGATAAGGGATTAATTGTTTTTGGAAGAAACTAAGTAAATTATTTACCTTTCGACCAGTAATTCTCATCCCTTCCTCTGTCACTTACTCCAACGGCTGGATGTGCCGCTCTATATACCGCACCCCTCATTTGCACTGATATATTGTCTGGCAAAATCCATTGCAATAGATCTACCATGTAAATTTTATCCCTAGGGTAAATTTACCCCCCAGTTGAGAATGATTACTTTAAGTGAATTTGTCTTTTGCACATCAGATTATACACACTGCCATGAAAACGGCAAATGCATCGCGGCATGTTACGACAAAACGTTTTTGTTTTTGTAAAAGTTTTCAAAATGGACCTTGTTACAAAAGAGCAAGCCTTTTTGACTATTGCAATATTTTTTTTTTTTTGTAAGTGTTTATTTTTTGTAAAGTTCGATTAACCCTTTCCCTGTCACCCCTCCAGAGGCGAACATTTTTCTAGTTGTCACAGATTTTTTTTGAAATTTAAATAGTAGAATTTACCTTAATTTGAGTAGCCAGATTTACTAAGAAAGGGTAAGAGAACACGCTAGAATAAAAATATTTTAGATAAATTTTCGTTATTCGTTCTTATGAGGACATAAATATTGGAATTGCTCGTATGCCAGGCAAGGGGGAGCCGGCAGCGAGTAAGCATAATCTTGTGCCTGAAGACTGTGATGACAAGGTGTGAATCCCCAACCCAACAGCCATATCTCGGCCTGTCAATCATCCGATAGAGTCACATGATCTGATCCGGTACTTCTGTCAAAATAACTTCCTGATATTTTTCTGCACAGAACAAGCAAAGGGTAAAATACAATATTCTAAATATGCGATAAGACCGTAATTATCTTCTACTGTTTTGGATATATAAATTATATAGAATCTTTTATAAGTAAAAAAAAATCATTCATGCGTGCATGCATACAGAGACACGCACGCGCAATATTATTTATAAAAAAACGCTTTATATGTATTTCTCTATCCGGTATCTATCTACCTATCTCTCTATATATATGTGTGTGTGTGTGTATTTATATATAAAATTATTTATATGCATACATACATATATAGATAAATGAATACACACATATATATGTATATATATGTATATATATATATATATATATATATATATATATATATATATATATGTACATATACATATATACATACATATGTATATATATATATGTATATATATATGTATATATATGTATATATATGTATATATACATATATATATATATATATATATATATATATATATATATATATGTATATATATGTATATATACATATACACACACACACATATATATGTATATATATATATTATATATATATGTTTTATATATATATATTATATATATATATATATATATATAATATATATATATACATATATATGGTTTATAAATATTATATATATTTATACCTATAAATATATGTATAATGTATAAATATCATATAATGTTATATATATATGTATATATATATGTGTATATATATGTATGTGTATATATGTGTATGTATATATGTGTGTGTGTCTGTGTATATGTATATATAAAGAAATATAAACACATAGGAAAACAAAACATAAAACATTCTATACAGCAGTTTCATTTTCTACATCTCTACACCTAGAACACAACTTCCTCATGATACACTTCAAAACACCCCAAAATACAAAGGGGCACATTACATTCCTTACACATATACCTGGTGCAGGACTTCTTTCTTTGTTTCAACTGAATGTGGGCACACACTACAGATCCTCTGTGCGTTCTTCTTTTTCTCTGTCGATGGCACATTCACCGGGT
>NW_028234443.1:27115251-27125251 GCF_977035675.1 Penaeus japonicus | reverse complement strand
TATATATAGATAAAGAAAAAGCAATAAATAGGTTTATGATACCAAATATATTATATTATAGATATATATATATAGATATATATATATTTATATATATAAATCTATCATATATATACATACATATATATACATTATATATAAATATATATATTTGATATATGGTACAATAATATATATATATCATACTTAATATATATATATATATGATATACATATTATATATATATATATATTCGATATATGTCATACTATATATTATATATATATATATGTAAATCATAAATATATATATATAATATATATACATATATATATATATATATTTATACATATACTTACATATATATATATATATTATATATATATATATAAATATATATATATATCGAATGTTATAAATATACATATGTTTTATATGTATATATTACACTATATATTTACATATATATATATATATATATATTATATATATATATAGAGAGAATTATTTATATATATGAATGTGTATATTTAGGTAATGTCCAATATATATATAACACTCAATATATATATATTATAATATATTATATAAGTGACCTATATATATATTATATATGTATTTATGTACATTATTTAATTTTATATATATATACATGAATATACATATAATTTTGATATATATATATATATATATACTACTAGCTATATATATTATGTATACATTATATTGTTTAATATATAATATATATATCTTTCCTATATATATATATATTATATATAGGTATTATGGTTATATATATCTTATTTATTATATATATTATATATTAATTTATTATTCATATAAATATATATATATATTATGTATGTAGGTATTTATATATATATATATTATATATATATGATATATATCCTTATATATATATATTTATATATATATATGTATGTATGTATATGTATTATCTATATATATATATTACTCTTTATATATATATATATATATATATATATATACCATATATTATCATATCTAGCATATATATATATATATATATAAGTTATATGGATTGGATATGATATATATATATACTATATATATATCCATATACCATCATATATATATATACATATCATACATACATACACACACACACACACACACACACATATATCATATAATATGGTCACAAATTATATATATATTTATATATATATTTTATATATATATATATATACAATATTTTATATATACTATATATTTATATATATATATATAAATTTTTATTATATATATATATGTTGTAGGACATGACATAATATTTGCCATGTAAATGTTACGTAGTAAAATTAGATTTATAATAGTTTACCCTTAAAACCTCATTACGTTTACTTTGCATGTTCTCTGAATGATGAGGGAGACTATTTTATCTGTTTAATTCTACAATTTTAATTTCTGTATAGTACAGAAAAGACTTGTTTAGTTTATGATGACATCATATTGTGTAAATCTTTTCTATAGCATTTATAAAGGACGTCTACAACATGTAAAACATGTCAGAAAACATTTGTCGATATTACTTTGTTTTACGTTCGTAGGAGGAGTAGGGAACCCAGCCATGATTGTGTAAGTACGTCTCATGGAGCGTACTCTCCGCCTGAATATTTGACCTGTAGACTTAGAGATGTTATGACGCCAAAAAAAACTGTAAGTTAGAATGATGTTTAAATGTATTAAGAAGCAATTGAAAGTAATATAAGTTTCTATACAAGTGAAAGATGATGTGATATTAGCCAAAAGGAGAATAGGATGTTTTTTGTTTGTTCGATTTCAGTTTCGTACGAGTGGAGTGAGGGGGAAGAAAGAAGGTAGAATTGAAATGAGGCGGATGCGTGGTATGAGAGTACACGTAGAAATGGGGCACCGAGAAAACACCAAAGTAGAAATGTAAAGATGCTACAGTAACAACAAGCACCACAACCCGTGTAGGGGACCCGCGTTATATAAGAGCAGTCCAAAACAACCCAAATCAACGACACCAAGACTGGGCACACCACGTGCTCCCCCAAGAGGCCACATGAAGGCGTGGTCATTGTATGTTCCATCTAGAACCCAATAAATCCACTCCGTGACGGAATTGGCGTAGTTTTTCTTCAACAAACCATCATTGAAGGGAAGACCGATTACTTCTTATCTTGTCGTGGCATGATTAGTCCGCGGACACATAAAGTACGAAATTTTGTGCAAATTCCAAGATCCAACAAAGGTCAATTCCCACCATCAAGAGGTTAAACAAGAAATGCTGCTAAAAACACCGCATCAGAAGAAAGGAAATGAAGCAGTGTTTTTCTTAATCATAGATTTATGTTTATTTGTCAATATTTGAGAATATTGAATGACAGAATTGTAATAATTTGTTTTCTATGATTTAAAAGCAACAAAAGATTAATATGAGATTTATTACCTCTTATTTGCTTCTGATTGTTAGGTGAATTACACCATTTTGTACAATTTTTGCATTGAATTTTGTTTGTGTTTTCGTTACCATGAGTATGGAAAAATTATCTGACAATTATGTGAATTGACAGGGGTTCCAAGATGATCATCAGGCTGCAGTAGGCTCGGGACCCTGCTACTGTGACTTATTGAATTCTGATGTCCATGATGACCATCAAAGCCAAGACCTTGACGTAGGTGGACCAGGGACCGACACCAAGGGAGGTAAGCTCTGAAAGGGGTCGGTTAGCGGTGGTTTTTGTTAAGCGTTCTAGATCAGCCTACCAGGAGGTTTTATTTTTTTAACTTAGGGACGGTTAAACATTTTGAACAAATGTATTTCACATGAGTAGAAGTGATGCTGGTCAAATGAAATTCAGACCAACATAGATCACGGTTCAAGATGCACTTGATAGGTTAGAAATTTGTCATGATAAATTTATTACGTTGTATGAGCGAGAAAGGGGATTTTGAGATTGTTATTGATGAGAAGAACTCAGTTATAACAAAATCAAAGAAGAGAGAGCTTTTGTAATCAGATTGATGTAGGCCAAAGGGAGTGAGTGGCTGATACACAGATACTGGTACCAGTGAATGCAGAAGAGTGAAAGAACACAGCATGAAGTCAAGCAGAAAGTATGTCATCAAGAAAACTCGAGTTTCAGTCTGAAAATTTGCTGCTGCTAATGCTGCTGCCAAGAGAGCGCGTCTCTGAAGCCAAAGACTAGGTGCACAAGAAGATATATTCAAGAAGATCATCAAGATGAAGCAGCTTGAAGTTGAGGTAGCAAAGGAGGGAACTAGAAGCCGAGATAGCTGCGGCTACGCTGAAAGAGGAAATGTATCGACGATTTGAAGAGGAAAGAAAACCTCAGTCGTGCATTAAAGCCTCGCAGGAGGTCAGAAGCTTGATCGGGAGAGTAAAGTTTCCTCCAGTTGATAAAAACAAAGAAAGGACATGAAGAACCTGAAACTCACACAAGTACAATCACTGCTTAATCCAAATGCTGAACCATGGACACGAAAACTCCTTCACTTCCAACAACATTAGGTCATAACTCAATAAACAATTGAAGCACTGCAGAATAATATGTAAACAAATCATCAACAGCTAATTGAAATCTTGCAGCTGCCTAAAGTAGAGCTATAAGTAGCTTTGATTGGTGATCGCATTCAATGTTTTGGCAGTTTGTTAAGTCTTTTCAGGAGTGTGAGTTGCGAAGTGTGCTGATGTAGGTGCTTGTAGAGCAATAAAATAACCCAGACTTTTGCAGAGTTGCACGGGACCGTGCTGCAAAAAGAGTGGCCTGTTGTAATCATGATGAACCCAGAAGAAGGGGTTATAAAAAAGCTCTTGATATCCTCCAGCAACCGTTTTGGATAAATGAGTATGTATATAAAGCAAGCTTGGTTAAGAAAGTTTCTGATGGGACCTAACCTTGAAGCATCAGATAAAACTCTTGTTATCCAATTTAAGCTGATGATACCTAGAAAATTAGTGTTGAAACTCTCCAAAGGCACTGGACACGATCCTGATTTATAATGTCAGACAAAGTCACTTGAAAGTGTTAAAAGATTACGCCTTTCCATCCTCCAAAATTAAAAACAGCTCTGTGAGACAGAAAGCTATTTAAGTACACAGAGAGAGAAATAAGAGATATCCAGGATTTACGCACCATTAGGCAGGAGTTCCTAGAAGACGGGAGGAATTTCATTATGAAGTGAAAATGTACCATTCATTTCCAAATCTCTTGGATAAAGGGTTTTGAAGCAAAAACATAAAGACAGGCGAAACAACCCCAAACGCGAACAAAGTTTCAATTGTGAGATATGGCATGAGGAAGTTATTTAGACTAAAACAGCAGTTGATAAAGCGAAACACTGAAGTGTCTAATAAAAATGCTTGCAAGTTGGCTCTTAGGTGCAGAAGGAAAAACACATGTGGTTCTGCATGAATGTAGCCATGTTTATAAAAGTTGACTAAAGAGAAGAGACTGATGGAGTAAGAAAGCAAAACTTGGTTGCTTCAACTGTCTCCGTTCAAACCATAGAAGTAAACAACATTCAGAAAGGCCACAGTCGGTGAAGTAGACAACGTGTAGGTATGTGGCATTCATAAACTTGCTACATGATGCATGTAACAGAGAAGATTGTCTCGATCTGAAAAAGCTGTGCCACAAGTTAGATACTCAACCAAAAGCTTGGCACATAAGAGTTGAGCTGTAATCCAATCCTAAAGATTCCAAGGATTGCATTGCCTATTGTAAAAGTAGAAAGGTAGGTTAGATTAGGAATGGAAACCATATTTAAAACTCTGGCATTACTGGGACCCCCCAAGGGGGGGGAAGCAATACAAAAGCGCTCATTTTTGTACAAAAAGCATTAATTGCTAAATTGGGCATTTCAGGAAAATCAGTCGACACTGAATATGGACCACATTATTAAATAAAGTTGAAGATTCTGAGGTTTTGAAGAGATAACCTTTGGAAAATGGTTTTTACAGGCTGGTCGAAAGAAGACAAAACCGATAGTCCTGGAGACGTGCTATGCAACTGAAAGATTTTCTCTCCAAGCCTTTTGCCATGGTGGTAGTAACTGCACAAGTTGATGTAAACAAAATGAGGACACCTAGAAAGTTTAGAAAGTTTGAGCTACCCGCACATGTTAATTGCAGAAAGTATGTCAGCATAGTTTTGGTCAAGATTATCCACACTTGCTAAAAACCTCACGAAGTAAGGTCAGGAAAAGATAATACAAGAGCCCATATGCAATAAGAACTGTGCTAGGTGGGCAATTAATGGGCCCTATGTAGGAGATGATCCCACACAGCAAGGAAGTATTTTAATAACTTAATTCATACATCCAACATTCAAGAAAGAGTCTGTCAATACAAGTTGAAAACAAAAATTTTTTTTAGGCTATTGACGGGGTGTTGTGAAGATCTGAACAAGGAATAACCAGTGGTATGTCCAAGGATGACCAAGGAAGTACTTAGCCTTGGCAGGAGAGTAAGTCGGGTAGTGAAAATCCCCAATGGACTTTTTCAGTGTTACCATCCATTATTTAAGCGTAATCCACCTAGAGTGATGACAATTAAATAGAAAGCATGGATGGTAAGCGTCAAGCGAGTCTTTGAAGAAGAGGTTAATTAAAAAATCCAGGCCTTGTTAGATGAGAGTATAATATCATAGGAAATTATGATGCTTGGGTTTACAAAAGGGCAAGCTGATATGAAGTTGTGGCCGATGAAAAGGAAAGAAAATTGATGCCATTCCTGGGACTTACATGGTATTTACAATTTTCAATGTAATGAATGAAAAGAAGCCTGAAAAGTTTCCGACTGGTATTGATTGTTGCTCAGCCAGAATTTAATGGGGACATTCTCTCAACAACAAATTGTTCTACAAGGCCCTGATTTGACAAAATAAAGCTGATTGGGAATACTTCAAAGATTTCAGAAAGGGAGAAAAGTGGCACAATAATGAGTGAATATTGAAGCTGTATTATCAAGTGAAAAGTCACACCATCACCACAGGAAAAGCTCTCCCGATTCCTTTGGTGGAACAGAGCGGAGATTTGTTCTAAAAGAATCCAGAAGAGTGCTACAGGCTGACCAGTACATCCAATTTGGAGGGATTTTTGGAGCCCAAGTTGTGCAAACATATGCTCTGCCTACACACAGCTAATGACCAAAAGGATAATTTTGATTGAAAGAACATCGTAGATCGTTCATAAGAATTTTTAATGTAGATAGACTTGCTTACATCCACAGAAACAGACGAAGAGGCAGTGAAACCTTAGAAGAAGCAATAGCCAGTATGTTGAAGACTGGAGGGTTCAAGCTTACAACGAGTGGACAAAGTAACAGTAAGCGTGTGCTCTTATCAAGTTATACCATCGGTACATGAACAGACCAAGAATGTTAAGAGTCTTTGATTTGGACGAAGAATTACTTTAACCTGTGGAACATTGCTTTAGGACTGGAATGGAATACTATTAATTGATTACCACTAGCTAATAAGAATTCAAGAGAAATGCAGACCTCAAACCGAAAGAGGGGATTGCCTAAGTTCCTAAGTTCAGTGTTATGTGATCCCTTGGGGATTAGTAAGTCCTTTCATACTTATTGGTAAGAAGGATTTTTCAGATGAAGTGTCGATTACAGAAAAGGCTATGGGATGATCATCTCTCTGAATGGGGCTATGAAGAGATGGACCAAGGTGGTTATTGGATATGGAAACATCTGAAAGACATTCGAACATCGAACGATGTTTTAAACCTCCTGGTTTCAATGAAGTCAGTGTATGCCAAATCCATTCATTTCTCTGATGCATCTGAATATGCTTCTGGCACTGTGAGTTTTTTGAGGTTAGTGTGACAGAAATAAAAACATTCGACTGTGCTTTCCTTGCAGCCAAGTCAAGGACTTGCCCCATGATAGTCTACAAAACAACACAAGACTTGAATTAGCAGCCAGCTATACAGCTGTGGAAGATAGATGATGCTTTGCATCAAGAGCCTGGGCTTTGGAATTGATAGGAATCAACTTTTGTACAGGAGTAGCATGATTGTTATACAATATATCAAGATACAAATCCAAAATGGTTTATAAACTTTCGTTGTAATCGGTGTGGCATACATTCAGGGAAGCACAGATCTTAAGCAAAGGAGGTATAATTCCTTCTAAAGAAAATCAGCAGATGATGTATCACGTGGGGACTTTCAATGGTGAACACAAATGTAAGAGATGAAACCAACGATGGCTACAGGGGCCGGAATTTCTTTGGAAAACCGAAGAGAATGGATACCACATTCAGATTGAGAGCATAGACCTTCTGGTTGATGCATATAGAAGTTAGAAAGTACCAAAGTCTATCGCTGCAGTAAGTCAAGTACTGCGTTGCTGAAGATGTCACGGAGACGAAGTTTCTCCGTGAGCTTCTCAAGCTGGTTCGCTTGAAGGAAAGGAAGCCTGTGGCGATGGTGCGGGCGATTTGGTCAGTGGTTGAAACAAGTCGGTTAAAACTACTTACAGGACTCAAGTATCCTATTACACCAAGTTGAGATATGTGAAGGCTGAGAAGGTTATCATAATACTATGTGGAGAATTGTGGTATTATGCTGAAGAAATTGCAAACTCTTAGAAAAAGGGGTAGTGGACACATTCAAAGTCAAGTACAAGATATAAACAAGCTTGACCCATTCTAGATAATACATCAAGTCTGAGCTGAGTAGGTGGTAGTTACCATCAGGGCACCCAGTCTCTGAGAGACAAGAGAATCCAGTCATAGTTCCACGAACAACATGAGATTGCCAAGTTTAATTGCAAAAGAGTCACATGAAAACGACAGGACACTCAGGTAGGTCGTGATATACTATGGCAAAGATCAGACAAAGTGTATTGGATTCCTAGAATTATCGCCCGGCTTAGTTAAAGAAATGATCAAAAAGTGTGTTATTTGTAAACAGATACAGAGGTGTAGATGGTAGCAAGGGACTTCAAAAGATGGGAGATCAACCTGAGGATAGATTAACACCTGGAAATACCTGCTTTCACATATGTTTGGAAACACATAGAACTGATTATTGGTCCTTTTTGGTTAAAAGGGGCCGAGTTGCAAAAGAGGAAGAGGTATGGTTTGTCATTTTTTACATGCTTAGTAACTAGAGCAATACATTCTAGAAAAGTGAATTGAACTCTTTGGCAAACGGCTTCTTTCATTAATGGATTTAGTAAGGATTCATGTCAAGGAGAGGTGTACTGAAAAGATAAGATTGAATAATAGGGTACTCATTTTTGTTGGAGCACATCGGGAGCTTTAAAGAGGCAGCATCTGGATTTGCAAAGATTCTTTTCAAACTTCAAAAAAAATGGAATAAGTTACTTATGAAAAACATCAAAGTGGGAGTTCAATCCACCACATGCGTCACATATGGGGCGGGACGTGTTTGGGGAAACGGCCTCATTAAGAACAGTCAGCAAATGTAATGAATATTCTAATTAAGAACCAATTTAATTGCTGATGAAAAGCTTGAGACTATCTTTTGTGAGGTGTGTAATTCTATCTTTAATAACATGACCGCTTACACCCATTTCAGACGGACCCTGATGACTTAGAACCATTGACTACCTAACATTTTACTCTTACTAGACCAAGCTGCAACATTCCACTAAGGACTATAGACTTGTAAGACAGATTATTATAGTAAAAGGTGGAGACATGTACAGTATATTGCAGATCATTTTTGGAGAAGATGGAATTAAAGGAAGATCTTCCATCACTTACAGATTCGTTCTTAAATGGTTGAAAATTACAGCTAACATAAAAGTTGGGCGATCTTGTAATAATCATGGAAATACCTTGCATACTAGGCATAGCTGGCCACTTGCTACCGTGTCATCCGGAAATGTATTTCAAAGAAGAAGATGACCTTGTCCGTAGTTGTAAGATTAAGGGACCAGCTATAGTGAACTAGTCCAGACCAAATATCAAATTGTGTGTGTTGTGCTTGAAGGAGTCAATGACTGACCATCAAGCTGTGATTTGAAGAATAGTGAATTTGTTCATACATGTCTACACAAAAGTACCATTTTGTTTTTATAAATGTTTTTTTGTATAACATTTAAGTGAGCCGCCGTGAAATGTCTGTAGACATGACATGATATATTTGCATGTCACATGTACGTATAAATTAGATTTCTAATAGTGTAACCTTAAATACCTCATTACGTTTTCTTTGGCATGTTCTTCTGAATGATTGAGGGAGACTATTTTATCCTGTTATTCTACAATTTTAATTTACTGAAAAGTACAGTAAAAGACTTGTTTAGTTTATGTATTGAAATATATTGTGTAATCTTTTTTATAGCATTTATACAAGGACTCTACAACATGTCAAACATGTCAGAAAACATTTGTTCGATATTACTTTGTTTTACGTTGTAGGATGTACGGGGGAACCAGCGAGGGGCCTATGTGATTGTGTACGTACGTCTATTGGAGCGTTCTCTCCCTGAATTATTTGACCTGTTAGACTTTGAGAAGCTTTCTGACGCCCAAAAAATGTAAGGTTAGATATGATCCCGTTTTTAAAAGTATTAAGAAGCAATTGAAGTAATATAAGTTTTCCGTATACAAGTGAAAGATTGAGTGATGATATTAGCCAAAAGAGACTAGGTGTTCTTTTGTTTGTTACGATTTCAGTTCGAACGAGTGGTAAGTGAGGGGAAGGAAGAGTAGAATGAAATGAGGGGATGAGTGTATGAGTAGTAGAAAGTAGAAATGGGGAACAGAGATATAATTAGTATTTATATATTTATATATAATATATATATATATATATTTATATACCCCGTATATAACCGTTATATATACCGTCCAACAAACCAAAGTCAACGACACCAAAGATGGCATACACGTGCTCCCCAAGAGGGCAACATGAAGGTGTGGTTAACGCACCAATATATTTATATATTGTATATATTTATAGTAAGGGGGTATATATATATATATATATACACATATATCA
>NW_028234443.1:27105251-27110251 GCF_977035675.1 Penaeus japonicus | reverse complement strand
TTGTCAATATTTGAGAATATTGAATGACAGAATTGTAATATTTGTTTTCTATGATTTAAGCAACAAAGATTAATATGAGCATTTATTACCTCTTATTTGCTCTGATTGTTAGGTGAATTACACATTTTGTACAATTTTTGCATTGAATTTTGTTTGTGTTTTGTTACCATGAGTATGGAAAAATTATCTGACCAATTATGTGAATTGACAGGGGTCCAAGATGATCATCAGGCTGCAGTAGGTGACCCTGCTACTGTGACTTATGAATCTGATGTCCATGATGACCATCAAAGCCCAGACCTTGACGTAGGTGGACCAGGGACCGACACCAAGGAGGTAAGCTCTGAAAGGGTGTTAGCGGTTAAGCGGTCTAGATCAGCCTACACAGGAGTTTTAACTAGACGGTTAAACATTTTGAACAAAAGTATTCACATGAGTAGAAGTGCTAATGAAATTCAGACCAACATAGATCAGGTTCAAGATGCACTTGATAGGTTAGAAATTTGTCATGATAAATTTATTACGTTGTATGAGCGAGAAGGGGATTTTGAGATTGTTATTGATGAAGAACTCAGTTATAACAAAATCAAAGAGAGAGCTTTGAATCAGATTGATGTAGCCAAAGGATGGCTGATAACAGATATGGTACCAGTGAATGAGAAGAGTGAAAGAAACAGCATGAAGTCAAGCAGAAGTATGTCATCAAGAAAATCGAGTTTCAGTATGAAAATTGCTGCTGCTAATGCTGCTGCCAAGAGAGCGTCTCTTGAAGCCAAAGCTAGGGCACAAGAAGATATATTCAAGAAGATCATCAAGATGAAGCAGCTTGAAGTTGAGGTAGCAAAGGAGGAACTAGAAGCCGAGATAGCTGCGGCTACTGCTGAAGAGGAAATGTATCGACGATTTGAAGAGGAAGAAACCTCAGTCGTGCATAAAGCCTCGCAGGAAGGTCAGAAGCTTTCGGAAGTAAAGTTTCCTCCAGTGATAAAACAAGAACATGAAGAACCTGAAACTCAACAAGTACAATCACTGCTTAATCCAAATGCTGAACCATGGACACAAACTCATTCACTTCCAACAACATTAGGTCATATCAATAACAATGAGCCACTGCAGAATAATGTAACAACTAATCAACAGCTAATTGAAATCTTGCAGCTGCCTAAAGTAGAGCTAAGTAGCTTTGATGGTGATCCATTAAAGTATTGGCAGTTTGTAAAGACTTTTCAGGAGTGTGTTGGAGTTACCTCTGTAGGTGCTAGAGCAAAACTAACCAGACTTTTGCAGAGTTGCACGGGACGTGCTGCAAAAGCAGTGGCATGTTGTAATCTGATGAACCCAGAAGAAGGGTATAAAAAAGCTCTTGATATCCTCCAGCAACGTTTTGGAAATGAGTTGTATATAAAAGAAGCTTGGTTAAGAAAGGTTTCTGATGGACCTAACCTGAAAGCATCTGATAAACTCATGTTATCCAATTTAGCCGATGATACTAGAAACTGTGTTGAAACTCTCAAGGCACTGGGACACGATCCTGATATAATGTCAGACAAAGTCACTGAAGTTGTTAAAAGATTACCTTTCCATCTCCAAAATAGCTGGAGAACAGAAGCTATTAAGTACACAGAGAGAAATAAGAGATATCCAGGATTTACACCATTAGCAGAGTTCCTAGAACGAGCTTCATTAGAAGTGAATGACCCATTATTCCAATCTTTGGATAAAGGGTTGAAGCAAAACAAAGACAGGCGAACAACAAAAGGAACAAGTTTCAATGTGAGATTGGATGAGGAAGTATTAACTAAACCAGCAGTTGATAAGCGAAACACTGAAGTGTCTAATAAAAATGCTGCAAGTTGCTCTATGTGCAAAGGAAAACACTGGTTGCATGAATGTAGCCAGTTTATAAAGTTGACTAAAGAGAAGAGACTGATGGAAGTAAGAAAAGCAAAATTGTGCTTCAACTGTCTCCGGTCAAACCATAGAGTAACAACATTCAGAAAGGCCACAGTCTGTGAAGTAGACAAGTGTGGTATGTGGCATCATAAATTGCTACATGATGCATTTAACAAAGAAGATGCATCTGAAAAAGCTGGCAAAGTTAGTACTCAACCAAAAGTTGGCACAAAGAGTTGTGCCTGTAATCCATCTAAAGATTCCAAGATTGCATTGCCTATTGTAAAAGTAAAGGTAGGTAGATTAGGAATGGATAACCATATTTCAACTCTGGCATTACTGGACCCAGGAAGCAATAGCACATTTTGTACAAAAGCATTAATTGATAAATTGGGCATTTCAGGAAAATCAGTGACACTGAATATGACCACATTAAATAAAGTTGAAGATACTGAGGTTGAAGAGATAACCTTGGAAATGGTTACAGGTGGTCGAAAGAAACAAACGATAGTCCTGGAGAAAGTGTATGCACTGAAAGATTTTCCTCCAAGCTTGCAAGGTGGTGTAACTTCACAAGTTGATGTAAAAAAATGGAGACACCTAGAAAGTTTAGAGCTACCAAATGTTAATGCAGAAGTAGTCAGCATAGTTATTGGTCAAGATTATCCACACTTGCTAAAACCTCAAGAAGTAAGGTCAGGAAAAGATAATGAGCCATATGCAATAAGAACTGTGCTAGGTTGGGCAATTAATGGGCCTGTAGGAGATGATCCACACAGCAAGGAAGTATTTAATAACTTAATTCATACCATCCCAACATCAGAAAGTAGTCTGTCAATACAAGTTGAAAAATTTTGGGCTATTGACGGGTGTGAAGATCTGAACAAGAATACCAGTTGTATGTCCAAGGATGACAAGGAAGTACTTAGCCTCTGGGATAAGTCGGTAGTGAAAATCAATGGACATTTTCAGTTACCTATCCCATTTAAGCGTAATCCACCTGAGTTATGCAATAATAGAAGCATGGTGGATAAGCGTCAAGAGTCTTTGAAGAAGAGGTTAATAAAAAATCCAGCCTTGTTAGATGAGTATAACAAGGAAATTATGAAGCTGGTTACAAAAGGGCAAGCTGAAGTTGTGCCCGATGAAGAAATTGATGCCTTTCTGGACTTACATGGTATTTACCAATTTAAAATGTAAGAATGAAAAGAAGCCTGAAAAGTTTCGACTGGTATTTGATTGTGCAGCAGAATTTATGGGGACATCTCTCAACAAACATGTTCTACAAGGCCCTGATTTGACAAATAAGCTGTTTGGAATACTTCAAAGATTCAGAAAGGAGAAAGTGGCAATAATGAGTGATATTGAAGCCATGTATTATCAAGTGAAAGTCACACCATCACACAGAAATGCTCTCCGATTCCTTTGGTGGACAGACGGAGATTTGTCTAAAGACCCAGAGATCTACAGGATGACAGTACATCCATTTGGAGGAATTTGGAGCCCAAGTTGTGCAACATATGCTCTCCTACACACAGCTAATGACCAAAAGGATAATTTTGATGAAAGAACATTCGAGATCGTTCATAAGAATTTTTATGTAGATGACTTGCTTACATCCACAGAAACAGAAGAAGAGGCAGTGAACCTTAGAAGAAGCATAGCCAGTATGTTGAAGACTGGAGGGTTCAAGCTTACAAAGTGGACAAGTAACAGTAAGCGTGTGCTACAAGATATACCATCGGATGAACAAGCCAAGAATGTTAAGAGTCTTGATTTGGACGAAGAATCTTTACCTGTGGAACATGCTTTAGGACTGGAATGGAATACTATTAATGATACACTAGCAATAAGAATTCAAGAGAAATGCAGACCTCAAACGAAGAGGGGATTGCTAAGTATCCTAAGTTCAGTGTATGATCCCTTGGGGTTAGTAAGTCCTTTCATACTTATTGGTAAGAAGATTTTTCAAGATGAATGTCGATTACAGAAAGGCTGGGATGATCATCTCTCTGAAGAGGGCATGAAGAGATGGACCAGGTGGTTATTGGATATGGAACATCTGAAAGACATCAACATCGAACGATGTTTTAAACCTCCTGGTTTCAATGAAGTCAGTTATCAAATCCATCATTTCTCTGATGCATCTGAATATGCTTATGGCACTGTGAGTTTTTTGAGGTTAGTTGACAGAAATAAAAACATTCACTGTGCTTTCCTTGCAGCCAAGTCAAGACTTGCCCCTATGAAGTCTACAACAACACCAAGACTTGAATTAGCAGCAGCTACTACAGCTGTGAAGATTGATGAAGCTTTGCATCAAGAGCTTGGCTTGGAATTGATAGAATCAACCTTTTGGACAGATAGCATGATTGTTATACAATATATCAAGAACAAATCCAAAAGGTTTAAAACTTTCGTTGCTAATCGTGTGGCATACATTCAGGGAAGCACAGATATTAAGCAATGGAGGTATATTCCTTCTAAAGAAAATCCAGCAGATGATGTATCACGTGGACTTCATGGTGAACAAATGAAGAGAAACCAACGATGGCTACAGGGGCCGGAATTTCTTTGGAAACCAGAAGAAGAATGGATACCACATTCAGATGAGAGCATAGACCTTCTGGTTGATGATATAGAAGTTAAGAAAGTACCAAAGTCTATCGCTGCAGTAAGTCAGGTTGCTGAAGATGTCACGGAGAAGTTTCTCGTGAGCTTCTCAAGCTGGTTCCGCTTGAAGAAAGCTGTGGCATGGATGCGGCGATTTGGTCAGTGGTTGAAACAAGGTAAACCAACTACAGGACTCAAGTATCCTATTACACCAAGTGAGATATGTGAAGCTGAGAAGGTTATCATATACTATGTGCAGAAGGAGTATTATGCTGAAGAAATTGAAACTCTTAAAAAGGGTAGTGGACACATTCCAAAGTCAAGTACAATATACAAGCTTGACCCATTCCTAGATAATACATCAAGTCTGAGAGTAGGTGGAAGGTTACATCAGGCACCAGTCTCTGAAGAGACAAGACATCCAGTCATAGTTCCACGACAACATGAGATTGCCAAGTTAATTGCAAAAGAGTCACATGAAACGACAGGACACT
>NW_028234443.1:27092751-27097751 GCF_977035675.1 Penaeus japonicus | reverse complement strand
AATAATAATGATAATAATAATGATAATAATAATGATAATAATAATGATAATAATAATGATAATAATAATGATAATAATAATAATGATAATAATAATAATGATAATAATAATGATAATAATAATGATAATATTAATGATAATAATAATGATAATAATAATGATAATATTAATAATAATAATAATAATAATGATAATAATGACAGTAATGATAATAATGATAATAATAATAATGATGACAATAATGATAATAATAATAATAATGATAATAATAATACTAATAATAATAATGATAATAATAATAATGATGACAATAATGATAATAATAATAATGATGACAATAATGATAATAATAATAATGATAATAATAATAGTAATAATAATAATGATAATAATAATAATGATAATGAAATAATAACACATATCAACGAGGGAGGGAGGCAGAGGAACTCCAGGCTCAATTATATTAAAATCAATAGTAATGTTATTCAAGATAGTATTGGTAAGAACAATATATATGGCAATGGTACAATGTTAAAAAAGGATAATAATGATGATAATGATAATCAATTCGGCTAACTTTATCATTACTAATATGGAAATCACTATTCCCATTTTTATTATTGTGCGGTCATTATCATCACTATAGATATTATTATCTTTGATATCATTATAATTTTCTTACTAAGAAAGATAACCGTGGTCATTATTATTACCACTATTAGTAAGAGATAGAGTAACATTATTAACATTATTCTCACTGTCAATATCATCAACATTATCATTCGTTCGATCTTCTTTATTATTATTGCTATGAACTCAGTGGTTAACATAATCCTCATGCCTATGAAAATCATCATAGTTATCGTTATATTGTCATACTTTTTATCATAATCAACATGATATTTTCATAATACTTATCTTTATCACATAATCATTATCCTCATTACAATTATCTTAAGCAATATTTTGTTTTTGATTTCTATCAATATCATCACTACTTTTATTATGATCAAGTTTAAATAATATATCGTTGATATCATATTCATCATTGATATCATTATCATTACATTTATCATCATACCCATTATTGTCGTTATTATCAATAATATAATTTTCTTTTTCTCATTGATATAATAATTATCATCATTGTCAAATCTACCATTGTCTTTAATATAATCATCATTTTCTCACTAATGTAATCATTATAATTTTCTCACTAATGTAATCATAATAATTTTCTCACTAATATAATCATTATAATTTTCTCACTAATATAATCATTATAACGTATTCACTAGTATAATAATTATCATATATTTTATTATAATTATTATACCATAACCATATTCATTATTGTCATTATCTTTATAGCCATGAACTTGTTTTACATAATGATCATTAACATATTAGAATTTATATTATCAATAATGCCATTGCTTTTATTACTGTTGGTATTGTTGATATCATTTTTATTATTTCATTATCTTTATCATTTACCATGATTACTATTGTCACCATTATCATTGCCAACATCTTCATTATGGACATTGTTCCTATTCGTTGTTGTCATCGTTGTTTTTTACAATGACCATTTCTGCTATTATAATTTTTACTATTAGTAATTAGCACCCTTTTTATTTTACTATTATTATGATCATTATCACTGCCATTATTATCAATTAGTAATGGAATTCTATTCAACAAAACAACAATCACAATTTTCCTTCTACTGTAGCAATCAACTCCTTTATTATCAATAATTAATAATTAATTTATATCATCAACATTCACAATTTTCCTCCATCTGTAGCAAGCAGGTCCTGATCGAGTGAAGGGGCATGGCGATTGCCTTTCCTCGTCCCCAAAGATCTGGGGGGAGCCTGGAGTTTCCTTACTCTACCTCCGCCTCTCCCGTCCAGTCAAGCCACAACCTCGTAGAGCGATCATTCTCCTGCGTTGACGCCGAAGGAAAGGCAGCACTCGGGTGGTGGAAGGTCAGCTGTGTGGAGAGCGAGGGATATCTCTTGTAATCACTTCGTGTGGAAATCAGGTACGGAAGTCATTACAAAGCATGGATAGATCTGAGCGTGTCTGTATTTATGAATGTGTATTTGTATGTACAGTAATGTATCAGTATGAATGTATATGAGACAGATTTTGAATAGATTTACATTCATAGATATAATTATGTTACCCTTTGTCTGTCCGTGAATGGGTATGTGGGTGTGTGTTCATTATTGAAATGAAAATACAATAATTTCATCTTATATTGTATTTTATCCTTAACTGTAATATTTGATATCCTTATCAATGTTATTTTGTTTGTCACTTTCAACGTATGTTATCCTCACAAAGCGACGATGAGGTTCCTGTCAGACTGGCTCCCTTTGGCCCCACTCAGGGACGAGGAGATCTACGGCGCAGGGGTCGCAATCAAGGAAGAGGCCAGCGAAGGTGTCACCGAAGAGACGTGTGTGGAAATTAAGGAAGAAAGCCTTGATTACGCAGATGAGGCGAGGGATGAAGTGAGCGATGCAACAATAGAGCATGGATTTCCCTTCTATAAAGTGGCTGAGGATTTTGGGCCCAAGGGGTCATCAGATGAGGATCAGGCTGCGCACAGGGAAGGCAATGAGGAACTTCCTCATAGAAAAAGCGATGAGAAAAGGAAAGGTGTTGTTTGTGAAGTGTGTGGCAAGAAATCCCTTTCTAAGAGCAAACTCACGATTCACATGGGAGTACATACAAAGGAGAAGCCTTATAGCTGTGAAGTTTGCGAAAAGGCTTTTTCACAGAAACAACATCTAGTAATGCACACGAAAGTGCATAGAAAGGAGAAGCCATATGGCTGTGACTTTTTCGCGGAAACAAATTATATTATTGCTGTGAAGTTTGCGAAAAGGCTTTTTCGTACAAACAACATCTAGTAATGCACATGAGAATACATACAAAAGAAAAGCCATACAGCTGTGAAGTTTGCGAAAAGGCTTTTTCACGGAAACAATATCTAGTGACGCACATGAGAATACATAGAAACGAGAAGCCATATAGTTGTGAAGTTTGCGAAAAGGCTTTTTCGCGGAAAGAACATCTCGTAATACACATGAGAGTACATACAAAGGAGAAGCCATACAGCTGTGAAGTTTGCGAAAAGGCTTTTTCACAGAAACAATATCTAGTTAGCCACATGCGAGTACATGCTAGACAAACCTTTTACTCGTGATGTAGACAGCAATGGATTCACTCAAAAAAATTGCCATTGTTAATAAACAGTTATCCAAATAGATTATGTTTCTTTCCCTTGGTTATGGGAATGTTGCCTATACACGAAATTTGTGAAGAACCTCTTTACCAGAGAAGGCATCGCGCTGTATGGCAAATTGGTAGGAAACTGATGAAGCAAGGACCTTTTTTTTACATTGCACTTTTTAAGAAAACATGTAAAAGATATAGAAAAATGAAGTAAAGCATTTCTTTAAAACTACATATGGAACTTTTCATAGACCGGTATAATACAAGAATTTGGGCACTATTATTCGAATAGTCGAATTATATAAGATAATAATTATGATACCATACACGAGTTTTCACTTATAGGTAAACACAGAATCACTAAACATCTCTATTCCTTACTTTCACTAGGGGGAGCCAGAGCCACAAACACGACCTTCTGAATTTCTGATTCTAATTCAATTCCTCAAGCTTCTAGAGTGCTATTTTGTTTCTTGCACCAGATTTGTTGTAATTTATGCTGATGATGATCATGTTCTTGATTTTGGATGTCTTTGCTCATCTCTGGCTTTGAAAGATGTAAACAGCAACGAAAATGTACACCCTGTTTTCACCCTTTATGACCAAGGCAAGTCAGAAAAAGAAAGCAGCAACGTTTTATGCTTAGATTTCTTTCTCTTTCTCCCCCCCTCTCTCTCTCTATCTGTATCTCACTTTCTCTGTATCTCACTTTCTCTGTATCTCACTTTCTCTGTATCTCACTTTCTCTGTATCTCACTTTCTCTGTATCTCACTTTCTCTGTATCTCACTTTCTCTGTATCTCACTTTCTCTGTATCTCACTTTCTCTGTATCTCACTTTCTCTGTATCTCACTTTCTCTGTATCTCACTTTCTCTGTATCTCACTTTCTCTGTATCTCACTTTCTCTGTATCTCACTTTCTCTGTATCTCACTTTCTCTGTATCTCACTTTCTCTGTATCTCACTTTCTCTGTATCTCACTTTCTCTGTATCTCACTTTCTCTGTATCTCACTTTCTCTGTATCTCACTTTCTCTGTATCTCACTTTCTCTGTATCTCACTTTCATTGTATCTCACTTTCTCTGTCTCTCTTCTCTCTCATTTTCTGTATCTCACTTTCTCTGTATCTCACTTTCTCTGTATCTCACTTCTGTATCTCTTTCTCTTATCTCACTTTCTCTGTATCTCACTTTCTCTGTATTCACTTTCTCTGTATCTCACTTTCTCTGTATCTCTTTCTCTGTATCTCACTTTCTCTCTTATCTCCTTTCTCTTTATCTCACTTCTCTATCTGTATCTCACTTTCTCTGTATCTCACTTTCTCTGTATCTCACTTTCTCTGTATCTCACTTTCTCTGTATCTCACTTTCTCTGTATCTCACTTTCTCTGTATCTCACTTTCTCTGTATCTCACTTTCTCTGTATCTCACTTTCTCTGTATCTCACTTTCTCTGTATCTCACTTTATCTGTATCTCACTTTCTCTGTATCTCACTTTCTCTGTATCTCACTTTCTCTGTATCTCACTTTCATTGTATCTCACTTTCTCTGTCTCCCTTTTTCTCTGTCTTTCTCTCTTACTTTTTGTCACTCTTTCTTTTAATCTCTGCCTCTCTCTCTCTTTTTCTGTCTCTCTCTCTCTTTCTGTCTCTCTCTCTTTTTCTGTCTCTCTCTCTTTTTCTGTCTCTGTCTCTCTCTTTTTCTGTCTCTGTCTCTCTCTTTTTCTGTCTCTGTCTCTCCCTCTCTTTC